>NC_052402.1:17104268-17329268 GCF_009389715.1 Phoenix dactylifera
CTATGACGGGGCCTGCCATAATAACGGGATAACCCAAAGTCCATATTTATTCAATCTAGTTCACATCCATACATCAATTCTTTTTTTTTCTTTTATTTCCGGTTTTAAACTAACCACAGTTACGTTTTCAGCCCGTGACGGGGCAACCAATATCACATTGTTAGTCTAGAGCACCACATCCATTAGTCCAATTATGCAGGTGTAGGTTATGCGCATGCATGATACCAACCACAAGCGAATACGATCAAAACACAATTTAATATAAAACTAGTTTGCTTCCTCCTTATCTGGATCATAAAACTTTATGCATAAATAGGTGCAAAAATTATTTATATCATGTAGGATTGGCGTACAAGGATCCTTACACATTGTTGAAAAACTCAGATAGACTAATCACCCGCCCTTACGGCAATCTATGAACCAGGATGTACAGAACCCCGCTCAGCATCCTCTCGTCCAACAGATTGTTCCCCTACAGAATCAAGCCATCATTAAAAATTATTCAAAATATATGACAACCTAGAACCCTCAAAATAATGATCTCTCCAGATCCAAGCTTAGAGAGAGAACCCCAACTAGAGAGAGAAGAGAGAAGGGAAAAAGAGGAGAGAACCGAGTGGCTCTCCCCCCTCTCTCTCTCCCTCTCTCATTCTTTTTATCTTCTCCCATGGGCATGCCAGCCGGCAGTAGCCGCCCATGGCCGACGACCCCAGCAGTCGACAGCCCCAACGTGGTGCCGGCCACGCGCCACGCCCGGCGACGGCCGGCCAAACGTAAGGGAGGAAAAAGACTGAATAGAGGTTCGGTTTCTCCATCAATCCGGCGGCTTACTGAATGTAGTTTCAAAGAAATAATGGTCCAAAGACAAAGGAGGAGGAGAAGGTGCTCACCTTGCCTCCGGTGAGCTTCTCTGGCAAGCCCGACGGCGAACAACCCAAGCTTCTCACAGATCTCCTTTTTTTTTTTTGAAAGAGCACTCGCTTGATGCCCTAGGAGGAGAGGAATAGACTCTTTTATAGATAGAGATTGATGCAAATTAGGTAGGATTTGATCCCGTCTCCCTCTTTTTTTTTTTTCTTTATTTTCTCTTCCGGTGGATTCATGGGAGCAATTGAAACAGGGGAGGGAAGTCTCTGTTCGGGAGTCTCCCTCCCGTTTCATGTGTGTTGGGCCAGCCCAAGCCCCAAAAAATGTGGGCCCTTACAATTGGTCATGCCACTTCACATTCTATCAGATAGTTTGTATATTTTCTACACTATTATCCTTATTCCCTAGAATGATGTTTGTTTTTTTATTCTCTCTAATTTTCTACACAATTTTAGTTTAATAATATAATAACTATTAAACAACTTTTTTTATTTTTGTTGAATGAATGGAAATATCACTAACTTTTATCATTGACAATATAGTTGGATTTCCTCACAAACGAGTCACAGGTACAAGCAAATATGCTTTAAAAAGCATGGATTGCTGCAATCATATGAGACGAATCGCTACTGACTGAAATCTTTTGTTCGATAGATGCAACCTCATTTTTTTCTATTGTACTTGTTTGTTTTTTTTGTAAATAAAAGATGAACTAACTAATCAATTTTTAAAAAAAATAACTTGTGAAAATCTACGTCTACAATGTTACATGATTCTGTGACTTCAAGGCTTGGTATGCATCAGATTTATTAGCTCATGTTTGCCCCTGATGGTTTTAGTCCTGACTTGGGCTGGACCTTCCTTTGGGCCATGGCAGGGCCATTAACAACTCCAGCATCACTTGGATCATGAGAACACCTATTGTCCTATTTGAGTTAGGGGTGGCAATTAGAAAGGGTCGAACAAGTTATGAGTCGGATTAGATATATGATAAATCAAAAATTTATCGATTCAAACCTAATTTGTTTATTAAACAAGTTAAAAATCCACATCTAAATTTAACCATTTTATTAAACACGTAATCTAGCTTGTTCTAGGGCTGATATGAGTTAAATGGGTTAAATACTTGAGCATTGCCATCCTTAGTTTAACTCAAGTTTGGCCAACTAAAGTGCAGTAATATTTTGCGGTTGTCTCCTAACATGTTTTCATGAAGAATCTATGCTGAATTTTTAGATGCGACACTTCAAGCAAGAGAGAGGTTTCTCTGCAAATTGGCCCTTGAAGCCAGTTAGTATGCAGGAAAAAACTCTCAATTATCATGTGTAAGCTTAAAAGAATAACAGCCTTAATTTTTTCTTTGGGGCAACATGGGACTCATGGGTAATCGAAATCTTATTGGACCTGGATATAAAGCAGTCCCAAAGCCCACCAACTCTGAGTGGCCTTCTTCTTATTTCATACAACCAGTCCACACTGTCATTTTTAAAATAGCAGATGTCTGCTTGATCTTGCAAAACAATAGGACCAGTCCTGCTTCATAAGTTCAAATGGATAACATAAAACTAGTCAGTCCAAATTGGTACCTGCATGATTAACGTGAGTTAAGGGCTAACAACCAACCAATTACAACCCTTGGCTATGAGCCATTTAAGACACTGCTTGCATCCTTTTCTTTTATTGCTAAAAGATAGCCTATATCTATCAGGCTATTTTTTATATAAGTATTGGAATTCATTAATTGATTGATTGTACCAAACTTAGTCGGTCTTACTAAACTTCACCTTTATTGATTTGTGATTGATTGTGCCAAACTTAGTCAGCCTTACCAAACTTCGTTAGCCCTCTTAAGTCTATATAAAGGCTGCTCCTGTACATTGTAACAGACAGGCAAAAATATAATTTTCTTCTCTTATTCTTTTTTTCAACATGGTATCAGAGCCATCAATCACGTAACTTGCTGCCGTCCTCTCTTCCGCCTTGCTGCCGTCCTCTCTTCCGTGGTCTTCGTCGTCGCTCGCAGATCTTCTGTTTCTTCTGCCTTGTTTGGGGGATTGCCGGGGCTCAGACCATGGCAGCTTTCAAAGCTCCCTTTTTCTCATCGAGATTTTGATAAAATTCTAGCCTTCTTTCTTTCTTTTTTTTTTCTTTGGTGGGTAAATTTGGCAAGCACGGTCTTACTCTAAACTCTATGATGGAGGGCGGCTCTCGGCCCTAAGTCGCCACACCAAATCCTTCGCCTTATGCTCCTTTCGGATGCCTCAAGATATACGGATGCGGGCCGAACGGGTAACGCCGGTTGTGTGCCGAGCATTTAGTAATCAAGAAAATCAAGGCAAGGGGCGGGTCTACTGGCTGCAGCTTGGCTTGGCCCTTGGCTTGAATGAAACAACCAAACAATTCAAGTATATGTGGAGGAAAGATTAAGGTTGATTCTATTCCCAAAATTGTAATACCCCTAAAAAAAAAAAAAAAAAAAAAAAAGAAAGAGAGAGGGGTGGATGGGCCGGCCCGAAAAGACCGGGCCCATCCACCATATATGATCGTGCCCTAGGCACGATCGTTGGAGAAGAAACACAAGAAAAAAAAGGGGGGGGGGGGGGGCAGCGGCGGCGTTGGAGGCGATCGCCGGGGGAGATCGAGCGCCGGAGCCGAGAACCGGCCAACCGTGGAGGAAGCTTTAAAGCTCTTCCTTCCTTCAAGAAGATCCCCACAAATCGGGTGAAGAAGCTTGGGGATCCGAGGGTTTTCCTCTCCGATTTTGTCGCCGGAAAGGCCGCCGGAGCACCCCCATCCGGACCGAGGTAAGCGTGGCTTCTTCTTTGCGTTTCATTGCTTGGTTTTTGGGTCGTGTGGGAGGGGTTTTTGGCCAGTGAATCGTCGGAGAAGAGCCCGAAACAGGGTACCCCTGTTTCGGCCTCTTCTTTCCAGTTTTTTGGCCGCCGCCGGCCGCCGGGATGACCGAGATGCATGGCGGTGGGACTTGTCGGGTTCGTATGAAGGTCGGAGAGGGTTTTCTAGGATGTGTATGTGATGAGGGAGGGTAGATCCGAGGTCCTCTTCCTCGGGATCCCATCCTCTCCTTCTCTTCCCCTCGTCGGATGGCCACCGGCGGCGACGACGGTGGCGGTCGTGGGCCACCGTGGCTGCTGTCGGGTGGGGGGGAAGCCAAGCCACCATCACGGTGGTTTTTCCGTGGATGAATGGAGGAAGGGGGAGGGGACCCTGTGTCGGTTTTGGGGGAAGAAGAAGAAGAAGGAGAAGAAACTTCTTCTTCTCTCCCTCTCTTGGTCGGCCACCATCGCCGGCGACTGCAACAGTGGCGGCCGGCGATGGTTCGGCCAGTGGTGATGTCGGGTTGGGGAAGGAGAGGGCACAGCCACCATGGTTGTTGCCCTTGGATCAAAAAGGAGTTGAGGGAGGGAGATGTATTCCCAACCATGAAGAGAGAGGGATCATCCCTTTCTTTTGGTCTCTTCACCGGGACCGGCCATCATCGCTGGCGTGGCAGCGGCCACGGCTGGCGACGACATAGACCGATGGTACAGGGTGGGAGTCGGGCCACCCCGACTGCCCTAGATTTGAGGGATTGAGATGTTTGGGGACCTGGTGATGGACCCCATAGTAGATATGAATTATGGTTTAGAATATTTAAATATTAAATAATTTAGTTGTGATTTATAATTGATGTTGTAGAGGAAGAGTCGGCGGAGCCAGGAGGTTTGATCAGGGGACTCAGCACCCCAGCGCGTAGGTTGTGATTCGGACCGTATTTGAGTCAGTCTACAATTTCTGTAAGGATCCTTGTACGCCAATCCTGCATGATATAATATTTTTATACTTAGATATGTATGATATGCTATAATCCAGATAAATCAAAAATAGTTTTATATTAAATTATATTTTGATCGTGTTGGCTTGTGGTTGATATTATGATCGTATTCGCTTGTGGTTGGTATTATGATGGATGCATGCATGCGCATAACTTACACCTACATAATTGGACTGATGGATGTGGTGCACTAAACTAACTATGTGATATTGGTTGCCCCGTCACGGGCTGGAAACGTGACCGTGGTTAGTTTAAAGCCGGAAATAAATATAAAGGAATTGTAGTGTGGATGTAAACTGGATTGTATGAAAAGGGACTTTGGGTTTATCTTGTTATTATGGCAGGCCCCGTCACAGGCTGAAAAATGTGGTACTTTGGTAGGCCCCCTCACAGGCTAGAAATGTAGAACTATAATGTGCAGGCCCCGCCACAGGCTGAAAATGTGATACTTTGGTAGGCCCCCTCACAGGCTAGAAATGTGGAACTATAATGTGCAGGCCCTGCCACAGGCTGAAAATGTGATACTTTGGTAGGCCCCATCACAGGCTAGAAATGTGGAACTATAATGTGCAGGCCCTGCCACAGGCTGAAAATGTGATAATTTGGTTGCCCCACCACAGACTGAGAAATGTGACTGAGATTTGACCCAAAGTCGGAAAGATAATTAATCCGGATCAAGTTAATATAGAATGAAAAGAAAAAGCATTGAAAACATTAATGAAGATTTATGAGCTATCGTATGCTATATCATTCTTGCGTGGTTGGACTTTCATTGATATTTGACGTACATACTTATATTGATTATTTGAGCCTTTTGATAGCCGGTTTATGATTTCATGAAATGTACATCGATTTGTCGTGGTTTTCGAATTCATATTATTATTGTGTTGGTATGGATGTGTAAGGATTCTTACTGGGCTGTAAAGCTCACCCCCTTTTTCTTCTTTTTCTTTATCAGAGTTGCAGGATGCATATTTTTGGATGGGATGGGCGCAGAGTGCGAACACCAGAGTCATTAGTTAGTCAGTTTATTTGTCTTTCTTTGATGTCGATGAACATTTGAAGATCTTGTAATTGAACTAATTTGTTTATTTGGATATGTCGGACTTGTCTATTTGAATTATTAAATTAATCGTGGATTTATTGGAATTTTGTTAAACATAGGCCTTGCATGATCTTTAGGGCACTGCTCTAGGGCTCATGCGGCCGGTCGCGTGCCGGACCCGGGTGCTGGGTTCGGGGCGTGACAGAGTGGTATCAGAGCTTAAGGTTAAGGTATCCTAGAGTTTATGTTCAGGTGAGTATCAGTGGAGAATTATGATAGAAAAACTATCAGAGATTTGGTTTATAATCACTTGAGATTGTAACAAGAATGATATTATAATCTAAGGTTTAAGACCACTAGGGACTGTGGCCCTAGTGGCATTAAAGTTTGAGGTTTAAGATTATTGGAAAATGTGACCAGTTGGAATCTGAGCATATGATTAAGATCACTTGGGTTTGCGACGGAAATATATCATAGCTTAAGGTTATGATCACTTGGAACATGACAATTAAATTCAGTGCTTAAGGTGTAAGATCACTGGGCATTGTGATAAAATATATGCATCGGGTTTTGGTTTTCGATGAGTGTGGAAGGAAAGTATAAATTATCTTTGATCATGATAAGAGAGGTTTGACCTAAGATAAGTGTAGGAAGGTCCACAATGGCATATCAGTTATACCATATTCGGATATTATTTAAATGACCTGCAAGTTCAAATTTGATATGGGTTTTGATATGATCGTACTTTTGGTTTTGCTGCTAATTATTAGAGTGGGATTTGTACGTAGATCTTCCATAGTATTGAAGTGAGCTAAGAAGATTTCATAATATTGAAAGGAATGTTCTTCAAAGTTGAATATGTATGTGGTATTGGCATGTTTGGATATTACAAATAGGTCTATTTTTTTTATTGATATATTTGATTTTATTTTGAGGCTATTGAGTTGGCATATTGATGGGGGAATTCTAATTATTGAATTCATATATTTGGATTGGGCTACTGAAATTTTCTTATAATTGTTGGAGACTATTGGATGTGTTAACTTGAACGCAAGTCTAGATTTATGATCTAACTAGAAATCTTTGTAAAATACAATATTGAGTAGAGATTTCGATTTTGAGATGCTTATATGAGTTATCACATGTAGCATTGATGTTAAACATTAAGAATCTTAGTGAAGAAAGATTTGGAGGATAATGGAGTTAATTCTATTCATAGTAATATTGGCTCAATGACTTCTAACCCATTGAATTTGAAGTAAATCTTTTTTGGAAGGAAGATTAATCTAAATTATGTAATTGAATTGCTAAGGAATCCAGAGTTAATTAAATCTGGATAATTTAGATTCTAAGTTGTGGAGATCATGTAGTGACCTTAAACTTGACTAAAGGATCGGGGGTTAGTTATGGTAAGTACACTCTATATAAATCAAGAACAAAAAGATCTAGAGGTTTTGCTCTAGTTCTACTTGGAAATTTGAAATTTGGAGTTTCTTAGTCTCAATGCAAAGTGATACTTTAGTCAGAAATCATTTTGTGACTTTAGAGAATTAAATGAATTAAATCAGAGTGTGCAGCGGAAGTGTGGTGGTTTGACTTATTTTGAAACTGGTTAAGATCATTAATATTTGATCTAAAAGGCATTACGATGGAATACTTGAGTTAGCTTCAGGAGAATGTTGTTGATTCTATGGATGATCTAAAGGTAGCTATGTAATTTTCACCAGTGGATTCTTCTATTGTTGACAACTTTTGGAAGAATCTTGGGCATGTTAAATTTAGCATTTACGGTTGATGATTCCTTGGTTGGTCTTAGACTTGGAATGTTTTAACATGGATCTCTTATTTGTTGGAATGATATGGGAGAAAGAAAAGAAAAATGATTATAGAATATTAGGAGCATTTGATACTAAAGATTTTTTTTCCTATTTCTGTCAAGCCAATTATGATCTCTGGGTAGAATTAAGAGAAATTAATTTCTTTGGGATATAATTATGGCATTTTAATCCCAAGGTTGGGAGTTTAGAATTCTTTTGAAGGAGATCAAAAGAACTTACTATGTGTGGTAAATAGAAAGGATCAAGTTTTGAGATGATGTAATTTTTGTATGTCAAAACCTTGTGGGTAGGTACTCCGAGAGGGAGACTATTTGAAATCTCAGGGATGATATAATGGATGCAATTTTTTTTAAAATTTGAGGCTTCAAGTAAGTTAATTTCGAGGACGAAATTTTTTTAAGGGGGAGAGTATGTAATACCCTAAAAAAAAAAAAAAAAAAAAAAAGAAAGAGAGAGGGGTGGATGGGCCGGCCCGAAAAGACCGGGCCCATCCACCATATATGATCGTGCCCTAGGCACGATCGTTGGAGAAGAAACACAAGAAAAAAAAAAGGGGGGGGGGGGGGGGGGGGGGCAGCGGCGGCGTTGGAGGCGATCGCCGGGGGAGATCGAGCGCCGGAGCCGAGAACCGGCCAACCGTGGAGGAAGCTTTAGAGCTCTTCCTTCCTTCAAGAAGATCCCCACAAATCGGGTGAAGAAGCTTGGGGATCCGACGGTTTTCCTCTCTGATTTTGTCGCCGGAAAGGCCGCCGGAGCACCCCCATCGGACCGAGGTAAGCGTGGCTTCTTCCTTGCATTTCATTGCTTGGTTTTTGGGTCGTGTGGGAGGGTTTTTGGCCGGTGAATCGTCGGAGAAGAGCCCGAAACAGGGTACCCCTGTTTCGGCCTCTTCTTTCCAGTTTTTTGGCCGCCGCCGGCTGCCGGGATGGCCGAGATGCATGGCGGTGGGGCTGGTTGGGTTCGTATGAAGGTCGGAGAGGGTTTTCTAGGATGTGTATGTGATGAGGGAGGGTGGATCCGAGGTCCTCTTCCTCGGGATCCCATCCTCTCCTCCTCTTCCCCTCGTCGGATGGCCACCGGCGGCGACGACGGTGGCGGTCGTGGGCCACCGTGGCTGCTGTCGGGTGGGGGGGGGGAGCCAAGCCACCATCACGGTGGTTTTTCCGTGGATGAATGGAGGAAGGGGGAGGGGACCCTGTGTCGGTTTTGGGGGAAGAAGAAGAAGAAGGAGAAGAAACTTCTTCTTCTCTCCCTCTCTTGGTCGGCCACCATCGCCGGCGACTGCAACAGTGGCGGCCGGCGATGGTTCGGCCAGTGGTGATGTCGGGTTGGGGAAGGAGAGGGCACAGCCACCATGGTTGTTGCCCTTGGATCAAAAAGGATTTGAGGAAGGGAGATGTATTCCCAACCATGAAGAGAGAGGGATCATCCCTTTCTTTTAGTCTCTTCACCGGGACCGGCCATCATCGCTGGCGTGGCAGCGGCCACGGCTGGCGACGACATAGACCGGTGGTACAGGGTGGGAGTCGGGCCACCCCGACTGCCCTAGATTTGAGGGATTGAGATGTTTGGAGACCTGGTGATGGACCCCATAGTAGATATGAATTATGGTTTAGAATATTTAAATATTAAATAATTTAGTTGTGATTTATAATTGATGTTGTAGAGGAAGAGTCGGCGGAGCCAGGAGGTTTGATCAGGGACTCAGCACCCCAGCGCGTAGGTTGTGATTCGGACCGTATTTGAGTCAGTCTACAATTTCTGTAAGGATCCTTGTACGCCAATCCTGCATGATATAATATTTTTATACTTAGATATGTATGATATGCTATAATCCAGATAAATCAAAAATAGTTTTATATTAAATTATATTTTGATCGTGTTGGCTTGTGGTTGATATTATGATCGTATTCGCTTGTGGTTGGTATTATGATGGATGCATGCATGCGCATAACTTACACCTACATAATTGGACTGATGGATGTGGTGCACTAAACTAACTATGTGATATTGGTTGCCCCGTCACGGGCTGGAAACGTGACCGTGGTTAGTTTAAAGCCGGAAATAAATATAAAGGAATTGATGTGTGGATGTAAACTGGATTGTATGAAAAGGGACTTTGGGTTTATCTTGTTATTATGGCAGGCCCCGTCACAGGCTGAAAAATGTGGTACTTTGGTAGGCCCCCTCACAGGCTAGAAATGTGGAACTATAATGTGCAGGCCCCGCCACAGGCTGAAAATGTGATACTTTGGTAGGCCCCCTCACAGGCTAGAAATGTGGAACTATAATGTGCAGGCCCCGCCACAGGCTGAAAATGTGATACTTTGGTAGGCCCCATCACAGGCTAGAAATGTGGAACTATAATGTGCAGGCCCTGCCACAGGCTGAAAATGTGATAATTTGGTTGCCCCACCACAGGCTGAGAAATGTGACTGAGATTTGACCCAAAGTCGGAAAGATAATTAATCCGGATCAAGTTAATATAGAATGAAAAGAAAAAGCATTAAAAACATTAATGAAGATTTATGAGCTATCGTATGCTATATCATTCTTGCGTGGTTGGACTTTCATTGATATTTGACGTACATACTTATATTGATTATTTGAGCCTTTTGATAGCCGGTTTATGATTTCATGAAATGTACATCGATTTGTCGTGGTTTTCGAATTCATATTATTATTGTGTTGGTATGGATGTGTAGGGATTCTTACTGGGCTGTAAAGCTCACCCCCTTTTTCTTCTTTTTCTTTATCAGAGTTGCAGGATGCATAGTTTTGGATGGGATGGGCGCAGAGTGCGAACACCAGAGTCATTAGTTAGTCAGTTTATTTGTCCTTCTTTGATGTCGATGAACATTTGAAGATCTTGTAATTGAACTAATTTGTTTATTTGGATATGTCGGACTTGTCTATTTGAATTATTAAATTAATCATGGATTTATTGGAATTTTGTTAAACATAGGCCTTGCATGATCTTTAGGGCACTGCTCTAGGGCTCATGCGGCCGGTCGCGTGCCGGACCCGGGTGCTGGGTTCGGGGCGTGACAAAAATGAAGTTTACAAACATAATCTAGTGGAACTATGATGGGTTTTCACTAGCCCAAGTCCTTAGAGACACTCTAAGACCGAATACAATAGGGCAAAGCCCTCCCAAGTCTAAGGCCGAAAATACAAGACTCTCAAGATGACAAAAGATCCCCAAAGATGTCCCTCCATGGCTTATTTATAGCCTTACAAGTCTTCATATGGATGCCCAAAGGGATGGCTAAGGCATGGGTTCATAGGGCCTAGGCATGGCCAAGGCATAGGTGACATGTGGCACAAGGCTGCAGCAGTGGCCCTTGGCTAGGCTGTGGGCATGGGCTGGCAGCATGGCTGGCAAGGTTGGCAAGGCTGTCATGGTTGGCAGCAGGCATGGCTGGGCTGGCATGGCCTTTGGCAAGGCTGCTCCAGGGCTGCTGCAGGGCTGGCAGGGCATTGCAGCAGGCTGGGCAAGGCATGGCTGTGGCAAGGCCTTGGGCAAGCGGCTGGGGCAGCTGGCTGGTCGGCAGCAGGCTGGACAGGGAGCTGGGCACGGCGGCTAGGGGTTGGGCACAGGCTGGCAGGGCGCCTGGGCGCGCAGCAGGGGCGGGGCTGGGCGCTGGGGCGCGGCAGGGCACGGCAGGAGGCGCTGGCAGGGCGCCTGGGCGCGGCAGGGGCGCTGGCAGGGCGCCTGGGCGCGCGGCAGGGAGCGCTGGGGCGTGGCAAGGGCGTGCAGCACGTCGCGGCATGGGCATCGAGGCGCGGCAGGGCACTGGGGGCTTGGCAGGGCGCGGCTGGCGGCACGCGCAGGCCGCTGTCGGGCGTGCGTGGGCGCGCGCAAGCAGCTGTCGGGCAGGCGTGCGACTTGCGGCGAGGTTTGCTGGGCTGAACCTCACCAGGGGCGCTGGCAGGTTAGGCGGGCGCGTGGGCGGGCGTGCACGGGCGTGCTGGCGGGCTGGCTGGCGCGCGGCACTGTAGCAGGCGAGGTTCTTTGGCATGAACCTCGCCCGGGCACACTATAGCTGGCAAGGTTCTTTGGCCCGAACTTCGCTCCGCAGCATGGTTTGCAGCAGGTTTTGGCCGCGGCAAGGCCCGGGGCTGCGCGCGGTGGGCTTGGACGGGCGCGGCTTGGGCCGCGGATGGGTGCGCCGTGCCTTTGGCATGCTTGGCCATGTCTTGGCCGACCTTGGAGATGCTTGGCCAAGCATTGGGATCCTTGACTTGGCCAAGGCTTTGCCAAGTGTGAAGTGGCTTGGCCAAGTGTGAAGAGGCTTGGCTAAGGTCCCGGCCACCCCTCCAAGCAAAGTAATTGGCCCAGATCTTGAATTTGGCCGTTGCACAACCCTCCTTTGGCATCATCCGGGCGTGGGCTCCTCCTTGGTTGTGGGATCCGACAGTGGTGTAAGAGGGGGGTTTGCAACATTCCCGCTCCATTGAAAACTATCCTTGTCCTCAAGAATAAGGTGTGGATATCGCCGGGGCTTCCCACTTGTCTCATCTTGTTTTCCTCGAATTGGCCCTCAAGCTTTTGAGCATGGAAAAGCTCCTTCTTGGGTTGTCTCATATGATCATGGCTTGCCCCAAGCTTTATACACTTCCGGGCCTTCTCCAACTCCCTTCTTATTATCATCAATTGGCCCTCTCTCCACCTACTTTCCCCATAGCCATGCTCCCCATGGTGGCTAGCATAGCTACTAGCTCCTTGAGTCCTCCTATACTCCCAACTCCTTATCTTTTCTTCTCTTCTTTTTTCTTCATCTCTCCTCACTTCTTCTCTCTTCTTCTCTCTTCTTTTCTTCTTTCTTCTCTCATCCTCATGAACTCATTTTTCCTCTCCTTTTCTTCCCTATCCCTTAGATCTTTTCTGATTTTAGATAGGGTCTCATTTGCCCTCTTCAAACATGCCTCACTCTCCTTCATGAGATCAACTCCTTGCCGGCTAGTGTATGCACGGTACCCCATTGTTTCTTTATCCCCAATTGCCACTCTAATTCCCCGTTGGCCGTCACCCAAGGGATGATCCGGCCTTTCTTTATACAAGGCAAGAGATACACCACTCCATCACCTCCAATTACAACAAGAGTTTACACAAGTAAGCCTCACAACCCAAGAAAACGTGTTGTTGCTCTACTTGCTTCCTACTCGGTGTAGTTAGGAGGGCACGAGGTACTACCAATAGCCTCCCTCTTGTGCCGTCCCTCTATATCCTAACACCGAATAGTTGGGTCAAATAGTGCCGGGTACTACCAGTAGCCTTTCCGTTGGCACCATCCCTATGATGAGCAATATAGATAACAATCCGTCCTCTTTACAAACAAAAGAATGCTCACTCCTCTAGTGAAAAAGTAAGAATGGATTGCAGAATTTTAAGCACTAATTGTAAGCAAAATAGGCTTCTAATGCATCCACCCACACTCTCAATCACATAAGATATGCGCAATAAGCAATAAGTAGTGAACCTCACTTTCTAGGGCATGCAAAAAATGAAAATAAGCACTTATCTAATTCGGACCCCAAATCTGAAATTTTGTTGGGGGTTTAAGGCGTTACCTCTTTGGAGAGAGATCTTCGACGGAGTTTCTCTAGGAACTTCTTCCGACGAAATCTCTCAATGAAAGCACCATTGATGGAGGGCGGCTCTCGGCCCTAAGTCGCCACACCAAATTCTTCGCCTTATGCTCCTTTCGGATGCCTCAAGATGTACGGATGCAGACCGAACAGGTAACGCCGGTTGTGTGCCGAGCACTTAGTAACCAAGGGAATCAAGGCAAGGAGCGGGTCTACTGGCTGCAGCTTGGCCCGACCCTTGGCTTGAATGAAACAACCAAACAATTCAAGTATATGTGGAGGAAAGATTAAGGTTGATTCTATTTCCAAAATGATGCTTACAAGCATAATCTAGTGGAACTATGATGGGTTCTCACTAGCCCAAGTTCTTAGAGACACTCTAGGACCGAATACAATAGGGCAAAGCCCTCCCAAGCCTAAGGCCAAAAATACAAGACTCTCAAGATGACAAAAGATCCTCAAAGATGTCCCTCTATGGCTTATTTATAGCCTTACAAGTCTTCACATGGATGCCCAAAGGATGGCTAAGGCATGGTTTCATAGGGCCTAGGCATGGCCAAGGCCTAGGTGACATGTGGCACAAGGCTGCAGCCTTGGCATGGTGGCTGCAGTATTGGCCTTTGGCTAGGCCGTGGCATTGGCTGGCAAGGCTGTCATGGCTAGCAGCAGGCATGGCTGGGCTGGCATGGCCTTGGCAAGACTGCTGCAGGGCTGGCAGGGCATTGCAGTAGGCTGGACAAGGCATGGCTGGGGCAAGGCCTTGGCAGGCGGCAGGGGCAGCGGGCTGGTCGGCAGCAGGCTGGACAGGGCGTTGGGCACGGCAACAGGGCGGCCAGGGGTTGGGCACAGGCTGGAATGGGTGCCTGGGCGCGCGGCAGGGGCGTGGCTGGGCGCGGCAGGGCACGGCAGGAGGTGCTGGCAGGGCGCCTGGGCGCGACAGGGGCGTTGGGTGCGCGGCAGGGCGCCAGGGCACGCGACAGGGCATCTGGGCGCGCGGCAGGGGGCACTGTGGCGTGGCAGGGGCGCGGCAGGTTGCGGCACGAGCGCCGAGGCGCGATAGGTCACGGCACGAGCGACGAGGCACGGCAGGGCGCTGGGTCGTGGCAAGGCGCGGCAGGCAGCGCGCGTAGGCCGCTGTCGGGCGGGCGCGCGTGGGTGCGTAGGCCGCCGTCGGGCGCGCGCAGGCCACTATCGGGCAGGCGCGGCGACTTGCGGCGAGGTTCGCTGGGCTGAACCTCGCCAGGGGCGCTGGCAGGTCAGACGGGCGCGCGGGCGGGCGCGCACGGGCATGCTGGCGCGCGGCACTGTAGCAGGCGAGGTTCTTTGGCATGAACCTCGCCCGGCACCCTGTAGCTGGCGAGGTTCTTTGGCCTGAACCTCGTCCGCAGCATGGTTTGCAGCAGGTTTTGGCCACGGCAAAGCCCAGGGCTACGCGCGGTGGGCTCGGACGGGCGCGGCTTGGGCCGCGCATGGGTGCGCCGTGCCTTTGACATGCTTGGCCGACCTTGGAGATGCTTGGCCAAGCATTGGGATCCTTGACTTGGTCAAGGCTTTGCCAAGTGTGAAGTGGCTTGGCCAAGGCTTGGCCAAGTGTGAAGAGGCTTGGCTAAGATCCGGCCACCCCTCCAAGCAAAGTAATTGGCCCGGATCTTGAGTTTAGCCGTTGCACAGCCCTCCTTTGGCATCATTCGGGGCGCAGGCTCCTTCTTGGTTGTGGGATCCGACGGTGGTGTATGAGGGGGGTCCGCAACATTCCCCCTCCCTTGAAAACTATCCTTGTCCTCAAGGATAAGGTGTGGATACCGCTGGAGAATCTTGGCATAGTCCTTCTCAAGCATCCTTCCTCCCCCAATGGATGAACACTTGCTATATCTTTCTCCTTGCTTTCTCCTCTTTCAAAACCCCCCGATGAGCTTCAAGCAACCTTCGAACCTTCGGAGGTAGGCCCTCCATCTTCTCTTCTTGCTGGTTGCTTTCATCATGTTGTTGGCCGATAAACTCCAAGGATATTTTTAATGCCGGCTCAACCTTGGGCAAGGGCCAATTAATCATGGCCTCAAATTTTGATTGATCATCCTCCATTTCCTTTCCCAAAGTAATGACGGCAAAGCTCTTCAACTTCGGTTGGGTGAGGGTATGTATTGCAAGCTTGATGGGGAAGTGGTGCATATCCAAAACGGACATCACAACCTCCACATGTTCCTTGTGTTGCTCTATGGGTTGGGAAGGGATCAAAATATTATCATATGAATAAAGAGAAAGCTTTCTTAAGTAAGGCCAAAATACCTCCTCCGTTGAAGCTTGAAAGATGGACGGTCCTTCCACCCTCAACAAGGTATGTAAAGGGGGGGTCGGCCTCCTCCTTTTTAGTGCTATGTTCAGCCTCACCATCAAGCCCAAGCTCTTCACTTTCTTCCTCTAAATTTTCAGTCTTGGTGGCTTCATCTTTGCTTCCCACTTGTCTCATCTTGTTTTCCTCGGATAGGAACTCAAGCTTTTGAGCATGGGAAAGCTCCTTGTTGGGTTGTCTCATATGATCATGGCTTGCCCGAAGCTTCATACACTCCCGGGCCTTCTCTAACTCCCTTCTTATTATCATCAATTGGCCCTCTCTCCACCTACTTTCCCCCATAGCCATGCTCCCTATGGTGGCTAGCATAGCTACTTGCTCCTTGAGTACTCCTATACTCCCAACTCCTTATCTTTTCTTCTCTTCTTTTTTCTTCATCTCTCCTCACTTCTTTCTCCCTTCTTCTCTCTTCTTTTCTTCTTTCTTCTCTCATCCTCATGAACTCATTTTTCCTCTCCTTTTCTTCCCTATCCCTTAGATCCTTTCTGATTTTAGATCCTCATGAACCTCACTTTCTAGGGCATGCAAAAAATGAAAATAAGCACTTATCTAATTCGGACCCCAAATCTGAAATTTTGTTGGGGGTTTAAGGCGTTACCTCTTTGGAGAGAGATCTTCGACGGAGCTTCTCTAGGAACTTCTTCCGACGAAATCTCTCAATGAAAGCACTATTGATGGAGAGCGACTCTCCGCCCTAAGTCGCCACACCAAATCCTTTGCCTTATGTTCCTTTCGGATGCCTCAAGATGTACGGATGCGGGCCAAATGGGTAACGCCAGTTGTGTGCCGAGCACTTAGAAACCAAGAGAATCAAGGCAAGGGGCGGGTCTACTGGCTGCAGCTTGGCCCGACCCTTGGCTTGAATGAAACAACCAAACAATTCAAGTATATGTGGAGGAAAGATTAAGGTTGATTCTATTCCCAAAATGAAGTTTACAAGCATAACCTAGTGGAACTATGATGGGTTCTCACTAGCCCAATCCCTCCCAAGCCTAAGGCCGAAAATACAAGACTCTCAAGATGACAAAAGATCTCCAAAGATGTCCCTTTATGGCTTATTTATAGCTTTACAAGTCTTCACATGGATACCGAAATTGTTAGATTTTTATTAAATAATGATTAAAAGTTTTCATACTTAAAATATATATATATTATACATATATGTTAATAAGGGAGTTTGGCTTGGTGGTTGGTGTGTTGTTTGGGTGGGGATGAGATAACAGGTTCGATTCCCATTCCCTCCTTTTTATTTCTATTACGTAAAGCTTGGTTTTCTTGTGCTCGTTGGGATGTTCCCTCCTTGTCCGAGCCGAGCTCGGTTTTCTTGTGCTTGTTGGGCCTGTGCTTGTCCGAGCTGAGGTTCTCTGTGCCTGTGCTTGTCCGAGCCGAGGTTCTCTGCAGCCGAGCTGGACATGTGCTTGTCCGAGCCGAGGTTCTCTGCAGCCGAGCTGTGCCTGTGCTTGTCCGAGCGAAGGTTCTTTGCGCATGTGCTTGTGCTCGCTGGGCCCCTGCCCCTGCTCGTCCGAGGTTCTGTGTGCCTGTGCTCGTCCGACCCACCTCAACTGAAGCGCGAAGAGCCGAGGCCGAGGTCGGACCACAGGTGTGATGAGCCCAGAGGAGCCGAGGTCGGACAACGGGTACGATGAGCCAAGAGGTGCGTGGGCCGTGCCTCGCACCCATAGCACGAGGAGCCACGTTGCTTCCTCGTTAGCACCTCTTCGCAACCAACCTCGCATCCGCTGGCCATACTTCCAGTGTTTTTTTCAAACTTTCTTACCGGTTTTGACCGTTGGATCGGTTTTGGGTCGCGTCTGTCCCGAAGAAGTCTATAAATAGACCTCTTCGGATTAGACAGGATATATATAAAATTAAAAACAGAGAACTTCTATTCTCCCTATTTGCTGTTTTTCTTTCAATCAACGGGCTTGCTGCATACTGATTCTGGGTTCGAAAGCTTCTTTGATCCGTGCAAATCATTGAGGCAGAAGGAACAGTGCGAGAGGCTGTTGTATCTCAGGAGTAGAACGCCATCTAAGCCTAGTGCACTGTCAGGCGGTGAAATCTACTTCAAGGAAAGTGACCAACATACCACGCCTCAGCATCTCGGGTTCCATTTTTCCACTTTCTCTATTTATTTTCTCTAAGCCTATTTCTGCCTATTATTTATTGAAGTAGAGTATTATAGATTTAAAATTTTCTGGGACAGTATATTCCCAACATTCTTGAAGTAGATTTCTTCCTACATATAATAGGCTAGTACTTAGAGTTACCCCAATGGCCAATGCAAGTGACCCGGTTCCTCCTGAAAAATTTAATGGAAATAACTTTAAGCGTTGGAGACAGAAGATGGAAATCTTCTTAACCACACTTGGGTTATTTTCCATAATCTTTGACTCTCCTCCAAATGAGGAAGAGAATGAACCAGCTAGAACTTGTAATTTGGAGGAATTTAAGAAGAAAGACTACCTGTGTAGGGGAAGGATTCTGTCCTATCTTACTGATCCCCTTTTTGATGTCTACTGCACTTTTAAAACCTCCAAGGAGATTTGGGATGATCTTAATAAGAAATATGGTATCCAAGATGCCGGAATGGACAAGTATGCTGCTAGTCAATTCCTGTCTTATAAGATGGTTGACACCAAGCCCGTAGTTGACCAAGCCCATGAGTTAACAGTGATTTATCATGAATTAGGCTTAAGGGGAATGGGTATAACTGAGAGCCTTCAAGTTGCTTGTACCATTGACAAGCTCCCACCTTCTTGGAAAGACTTTGGGTTATCCCTGAAACATAAAATCGAGGATATGACAATGAAAACTCTATTGTCTGCCATTAGGATCCAAGAACAACACCGTGAGAAAGATAATGAGCAACTCATGAATCCTGAGCTTCTAACCAAGGTGAACTTTGTAGAAGGCCAAAATAAGACCCATAAGTTCAAGAACTCCAAATTTGAAAAGGGTGGACCTAGAAACAAAAAAAAACCTATGAAGCCAAAACATCATATCAATAAGAATGATCGGAAGCCGATTTGCTACAATTATGGGAAACTCGGTCATATGGCTCGAGTATGCCGGATGAAGAAGAAGAAGTATCAGAACTATGAACATGCGCCTTCTCAACCTGCAAATCCACAAACCAACATGGTGCTATCCAGTACTGGTCCTACTAGTACTGATGATCGGTATGTAACTTTAAGTCCAGAATTAAATTTGGCAATTTGCTCTACCGATTGGTTAGTGGATACAGGTGCGAATGTTCATATGTGTACTGATCATACCCTTTTTACTACTTATCAGGTCCGGAGTGGCCTAACAGTAACTATGGGGAACTCCACCTCGGCACGAGTGCTTGGAACTGGAAAAGTACTTCTAAGGCTTACGTCTGGAAATGTGCTTACACTATTTAATGTGTACCATATGCCCGATGGAAGGAGGAATCTGATCAGTGGATCTCTTCTAAATAGGAGTGGTTATTCTTTGTTATTTCAATCTAAGAAAGTGATTATAACAAAGAATGGAACATTTGTAGGCAAAGGCTATGAGTGTGATGGCTTGTATGTAATAAATAATGTATCTTTGGATTTTTCTTCTGATAATAATAATAAAATTGTGTTTTCAATATGTTCTTCATCTCTTTGGCATGCTAGATTAGGACATGTGAATAATAATACTATTAAAAGAATGATTAGCTCTGGTTTATTGCCTAATGTTTCATTAAATGAAAAGGAAAGGTGTCAAATTTGTGTTCAATCTAAACAACCTAGAAAACCATTTAAAATAGTAAATAGAAATTCAACTTTATTAGAATTAATACATTCAGATGTATGCGATCTAAATGGAACTTTGACTAAAGGGGGTAGAAGGTATTTCATTACCTTCATAGATGATTATTCTAAGTATTGTCAAGTTTATTTAATGAAATCTAAAGATGAAGCATTTGAGATGTTTAAGACTTATAAATCTTTAGTAGAAAATTAACTTGACAAGAGAATAAAGATTCTCAGGTCAGACAGAGGAGGAGAATACACCTCTAATGACTTGAATGAATTCTGTAGAGTTAATGGAATTCTACATGAAGTTACACCTCCCTATTCACCTCAGTCTAATGGAGTGGCTGAAAGAAAAAATAGGACTCTGCAAGATATGGTAAGATCTTTGCTTGCCAACTCAGGTTTACCTGAGGTTTGGTGAGGGGAAGCAATGCTTACTGCATGTTTCCTGCTTAATAGGGTTCTATTTAAAGGTTCTAATAAATCTCCTTATGAACTTTGGAAAGGAAGAAAACCTAACCTAAACTTTGTAAAAGTTTGGGGTTGTTTGGCTAAGGTTAATATTCCTTTAATCAAGAAAAGAAAATTAGGACCTAATACTTTTGATACTGTGTTTCTTGGTTATTCTCTTAATAGTGTTACTTATAGGTTCTTAGTCATTAATTCTGATATTAATGGCATAGATAAGAATACTATAATTGAATCTAAAGATGCTTCTTTCTTTGAAGACATTTTTCCATTTAAGGATAAAATAGAAAAGCATGTAATAGATAGATCTAATGATGCATCTTGTAGTTTGCCATCTAATTCTCTAATTATTCCTAATAATGAAAATAAAAATGAACTTAATGATATTAATGAACTTGGTAAAGAAAAAAGAATTAGGAAAAAGAAAGATTTTGGATCTGATTTCTATACTTTTATGGTTGAAGATGATCCTAAAACTTATAAAGATGCTATGAACTCATTAGATTCTATGTTTTGGAAGGAAGCTATTAATAGTGAAATGAATTCACTTATGACTAATAAAACATGGTTTTTAACTGACTTACCACCTGGTAGTAAGGCTATAGGTTGTAAATGGATATTTAAGAAGAAATTAAGACCTGATGGTTCTATTGAAAAATATAAAGCAAGATTAGTTGCTAAGGGCTTTTCTCAGAAAGAGGGTATTGACTACTTTGATACATATTCTCCTGTAACTAGGATAACCACAATTCGTACTTTAATTGCACTGGCTTCAATCCATAATTTGATAATTCATCAAATGGATGTCAAGACTGCCTTCCTTCATGGTGATTTAGAGGAAGAGATCTATATGGATCAGCCAGAGGGATATGTGGCTCAAGGACAGAAAAGAAAAGTTTGTAGGTTAGTCAAATCCCTCTATGGTTTAAAACAAGCTCCTAAGCAATGGCATAGGAAATTTGATAAAATAATTGTTTCTTATGGCTTTAAAGCAAATGAATCAGATAAGTGCTTATATTCAAAGTTAGAAAATGATTCATGTATTATCTTGTGTTTATATGTTGATGATATTTTAATTTTTGGTACTGATATGAATATGGTGACTGATATCAAAACTTTCTTATCTAATAATTTTGATATGAAAGATTTAGGTCAGGCAGAGGTAATTCTTGGTAACAGGATTAGCAGAATACCTGATGGTATAATCTTTGATCAATCACAATATATTGAGAAAATATTGAAGAAATTTGATAAGTACAACTGTAAACCAGTGAGTACACCTTATGAGCATGGTTTGAACTTGAAGTGCAATAAAGGTGATCCAGTGGCCCAAGAGAAATTTGCTCAAATTATTGGGACACTGATGTATGTTGCAAATACAAGTAGACCTGACATTTCTTATGCTATAGGAAAGCTCAGTAGGTTTAATAGTTGCCCTAGTCTTAGTCACTGGGAAGCACTGGATAGAGTACTTAGATACTTGAGAGGTACCATGTATTATGGTTTACATTACTCAAGATTTCCCACTGTACTTGAAGGATACAGTGATGCTAGTTGGATCACTGATTCAGTGAACCGAAAAGGAACTAGTGGATACATATTCATGTTGGGTGGTGCAGCTGTTGCTTGGAGATCATCCAAACAAACTGTGATCACAAGATCCACTATGGAGGCTGAGATTGTAGCCTTAGATTCTGCAAGTCAAGAAGGAGAATGGTTTAAGAATCTTATGTCTGAAATACCTATTATGGAAAAGCCTATACCTGCTATCTCTTTGTTATGTGATAATGAAGCTGCAATTAATACTTGTAGAAATACTGAGTATAACAAGAGAAACAGAAGACACATTAGTGTGAGACATAAGACTATTAGATACCTAATTAAAAATGGTATCATAACTTTGGAATTTGTTGGATCTAAAGATAACCTAGCAGATCCTTTAACTAAAGGACTGGCTAGAAGCAAAGTCATAGAAACATCAAAGGGGATGGGACTGAAACCCATAAGGAATCATTGACAATGGCAACCCAACCTATTCTGACTGGAGATCCCAAGATGAAAGGTTCAACGGAAAAAACAAGTTGTTTAAATGATTAGTTAGCACTATTATAAAATGACTTTATGTCATTTGGTCTCTCCCTGTGATGTGAGTGCTAAATACAGCAGAGGTATACGGAAGAGTTTAAAACTCTGAATGAGTCCGAGTCTATGGCAAGGTGCCGTGCTGCGAGCACCCTTGGAGGACTCACCTATGTGAGTGTGACTGTGTGGCCGCAGTCTATGGGGATAAGGGTTTAACCCCTAGAGCACTCATGAAACTGAGATATTGGTGCATAAGGCCAGAAAAAGCACCACCTATAATGAACCCAGTATTTGCATTTGTCATGGGTGAAGTATATAAAAATCTGAACCAAAGGATTTGGTTCAAAGCTTTTTAGCTACCACTATACTTTTCAGATGAAAATATACTTTCACTAGGTAAAGGTTCAAAGCCGCAAGCTACTTTTATTGAAGTCGTGACATAAACAAGCCCGGTTTGACTATTTTTTATTTTATAAAGTTTTGAAAACATTTTAATCAGGTGGGGGAATGTTAGATTTTTATTAAATAATGATTAAAAGTTTTCATACTTAAAATATATATATTATACATATATGTTAATAAGGGAGTTTGGCTTGGTGGTTGGTGTGTTGTTTGGGTGGGGATGAGATAACAGGTTCGATTCCCATTCCCTCCTTTTTATTTCTATTACGTAAAGCTTGGTTTTCTTGTGCTCGTTGGGATGTTCCCTCCTTGTCCGAGCCGAGCTCGGTTCTCTTGTGCTCGTTGGGCCTGTGCTTGTCCGAGCCGAGGTTCTCTGTGCCTGTGCTTGTCCGAGCCGAGGTTCTCTGCAGCCGAGCTGGACATGTGCTTGTCCGAGCCGAGGTTCTCTGCAGCCGAGCTTGTCCGAGCCGAGGTTCTCTGCAGCCGAGCTGTGCCTGTGCTTGTCCGAGCGAAGGTTCTTTGCGCATGTGCTTGTGCTCGCTGGGCCCTGCCCCTGCTCGTCCGAGGTTCTGTGTGCCTGTGCTCGTCCGACCCACCTCAACTGAAGCGCGAAGAGCCGAGGCCGAGGTCGGACCACAGGTGTGATGAGCCCAGAGGAGCCGAGGTCGGACAACGGGTACGATGAGCCAAGAGGTGCGTGGGCCGTGCCTCGCACCCATAGCACGAGGAGCCACGTTGCTTCCTCGTTAGCACCTCTTCGCAACCAACCTCGCATCCGCTGGCCATACTCCCAGTGTTTTTTCAAACTTTCTTACCGGTTTTGACCGTTGGATCGGTTTTGGGTCGCGTCTGTCCTGAAGAAGTCTATAAATAGACCTCTTCGGATTAGACAGGATATATATAAAATTAAAAACAGAGAACTTCTATTCTCCCTATTTGCTGTTTTTCTTTCAATCAACGGGCTTGCTGCATACTGATTCTGGGTTCGAAAGCTTCTTTGATCCGTGCAAATCATTGAGGCAGAAGGAACAGTGCGAGAGGCTGTTGTATCTCAGGAGTAGAACGCCATCTAAGCCTAGTGCACTGTCAGGCGGCGAAATCTACTTCAAGGAAAGTGACCAACATACCACGCCTCAGCATCTCGGGTTCCATTTTTCCACTTTCTCTATTTATTTTCTCTAAGCCTATTTCTGCCTATTATTTATTGAAGTAGAGTATTATAGATTTAAAATTTTCTGGGACAGTATATTCCCAACATTCTTGAAGTAGATTTCTTCCTACATATAATAGGCTAGTACTTAGAGTTACCCCAATGGCCAATGCAAGTGACCCGGTTCCTCCTGAAAAATTTAATGGAAATAACTATAAGCGTTGGAGACAGAAGATGGAAATCTTCTTAACCACACTTGGGTTATTTTCCATAATCTTTGACTCTCCTCCAAATGAGGAAGAGAATGAACCAGCTAGAACTTGTAATTTGGAGGAATTTAAGAAGAAATACTACCTGTGTAGGGGAAGGATTCTGTCCTATCTTACTGATCCCCTTTTTGATGTCTACTGCACTTTTAAAACCTCCAAGGAGATTTGGGATGATCTTAATAAGAAATATGGTATCCAAGATGCCGGAATGGACAAGTATGCTGCTAGTCAATTCCTGTCTTATAAGATGGTTGACACCAAGCCCGTAGTTGACCAAGCCCATGAGTTAACAGTGATTTATCATGAATTAGGCTTAAGGGGAATGGGTATAACTGAGAGCCTTCAAGTTGCTTGTACCATTGACAAGCTCCCACCTTCTTGGAAAGACTTTGGGTTATCCCTGAAACATAAAATCGAGGATATGACAATGAAAACTCTATTGTCTGCCATTAGGATCCAAGAACAACACCGTGAGAAAGATAATAAGCAACTCATGAATCCTGAGCTTCTAACCAAGGTGAACTTTGTAGAAGGCCAAAATAAGACCCATAAGTTCAAGAACTCCAAATTTGAAAAGGGTGGACCTAGAAACAAAAGAAAATCTATGAAGCCAAAACATCATATCAATAAGAATGATCGGAAGCCGATTTGCTACAATTGTGGGAAACTCGGTCATATGGCTCGAGTATGCCGGATGAAGAAGAAGAAGTATCAGAACTATGAACATGCGCCTTCTCAACCTGCAAATCCACAAACCAACATAGTGCTATCCAGTACTGGTCCTACTAGTACTGATGATCGGTATGTAACTTTAAGTCCAGAATTAAATTTGGCAATTTGCTCTACCGATTGGTTAGTGGATACAGGTGCGAATGTTCATATGTGTACTGATCATACCCTTTTTACTACTTATCAGGTCCGGAGTGGCCTAACAGTAACTATGGGGAACTCCACCTCGGCACGAGTGCTTGGAACTGGAAAAGTACTTCTAAGGCTTACGTCTGGAAATGTGCTTACACTATTTAATGTGTACCATGTGCCCGATGGAAGGAGGAATCTGATCAGTGGATCTCTTCTAAATAGGAGTGGTTATTCTTTGTTATTTCAATCTAAGAAAGTGATTATAACAAAGAATAGAACATTTGTAGGCAAAGGCTATGAGTGTGATGGCTTGTATGTAATAAATAATGTATCTTTGGATTTTTCTTTTGATAATAATAATAAAATTGTGTTTTCAATATGTTCTTCATCTCTTTGGCATGCTAGATTAGGACATGTGAATAATAATACTATTAAAAGAATGATTAGCTCTGGTTTATTGCCTAATGTTTCATTAAATGAAAAGGAAAGGTGTCAAATTTGTGTTCAATCTAAACAACCTAGAAAATCATTTAAAATAGTAAATAGAAATTCAACTTTATTAGAATTAATACATTCAGATGTATGCGATCTAAATGGAACTTTGACTAAAGGGGGTAGAAGGTATTTCATTACCTTCATAGATGATTATTCTAAGTATTGTCAAGTTTATTTAATGAAATCTAAAGATGAAGCATTTGAGATGTTTAAGACTTATAAATCTTTAGTAGAAAATCAACTTGACAAGAGAATAAAGATTCTCAGGTCAGACAGAGGAGGAGAATACACCTCTAATGACTTGAATGAATTCTGTAGAGTTAATGGAATTCTACATGAAGTTACACCTCCCTATTCACCTCAGTCTAATGGAGTGGCTGAAAGGAAAAATAGGACTCTGCAAGATATGGTAAGATCTTTGCTTGCCAACTCAGGTTTACCTGAGGTTTGGTGGGGGGAAGCAATGCTTACTGCATGTTTCCTGCTTAATAGGGTTCTATTTAAAGGTTCTAATAAATCTCCTTATGAACTTTGGAAAGGAAGAAAACCTAACCTAAACTTTGTAAAAGTTTGGGGTTGTTTGGCTAAGGTTAATATTCCTTTAATCAAGAAAAGAAAATTAGGACCTAATACTTTTGATGCTGTGTTTCTTGGTTATTCTCTTAATAGTGTTACTTATAGGTTCTTAGTCATTAATTCTGATATTAATGGCATAGATAAGAATACTATAATTGAATCTAAAGATGCTTGTTTCTTTGAAGACATTTTTCCATTTAAGGATAAAATAGAAAAGCATGTAATAGATAGATCTAATGATGCATCTTGTAGTTCGCCATCTAATTCTCTAATTATTCCTAATAATGAAAATAAAAATGAACTTAATGATATTAATGAACTTGGTAAAGAAAAAAGAATTAGGAAAAAGAAAGATTTTGGATCTGATTTCTATACTTTTATGGTTGAAGATGATCCTAAAACTTATAAAGATGCTATGAACTCATTAGATTCTATGTTTTGGAAGGAAGCTATTAATAGTGAAATGAATTCACTTATGATTAATAAAACATGGTTTTTAACTGACTTACCACCTGGTAGTAAGGCTATAGGTTGTAAATGGATATTTAAGAAGAAATTAAGACCTGATGGTTCTATTGAAAAATATAAAGCAAGATTAGTTGCTAAGGGCTTTTCTCAGAAAGAGGGTATTGACTACTTTGATACATATTCTCCTGTAACTAGGATAACCACAATTCGTACTTTAATTGCACTGGCTTCAATCCATAATTTGATAATTCATCAAATGGATGTCAAGACTGCCTTCCTTCATGGTGATTTAGAGGAAGAGATCTATATGGATCAGCCAGAGGGATATGTGGCTCAAGGACAGGAAAGAAAAGTTTGTAGGTTAGTCAAATCCCTCTATGGTTTAAAACAAGCTCCTAAGCAATGGCATAGGAAATTTGATAAAATAATTGTTTCTTATGGCTTTAAAGCAAATAAATCAGATAAGTGCTTATATTCAAAGTTAGAAAATGATTCATGTATTATCTTGTGTTTATATGTTGATGATATTTTAATTTTTGGTACTGATATGAATATGGTGACTGATATCAAAACTTTCTTATCTAATAATTTTGATATGAAAGATTTAGGTCAGGCAGAGGTAATTCTTGGTAACAGGATTAGCAGAATACCTGATGGTATAATCTTTGATCAATCACAATATATTGAGAAAATATTGAAGAAATTTGATAAGTACAACTGTAAACCAGTGAGTACACCTTATGAGCATGGTTTGAACTTGAAGTGCAATAAAGGTGATCCAGTGGCCCAAGAGAAATTTGCTCAAATTATTGGGACACTGATGTATGTTGCAAATACAAGTAGACCTGACATTTCTTATGCTATAGGAAAGCTCAGTAGGTTTAATAGTTGCCCTAGTCTTAGTCACTGGGAAGCACTGGATAGAGTACTTAGATACTTGAGAGGTACCATGTATTATGGTTTACATTACTCAAGATTTCCCACTGTACTTGAAGGATACAGTGATGCTAGTTGGATCACTGATTCAGTGAACCGAAAAGGAACTAGTGGATACATATTCATGTTGGGTGGTGCAGCTGTTGCTTGGAGATCATCCAAACAAACTGTGATCACAAGATCCACTATGGAGGCTGAGATTGTAGCCTTAGATTCTGCAAGTCAAGAAGGAGAATGGTTTAAGAATCTTATGTCTGAAATACCTATTATGGAAAAGCCTATACCTGCTATCTCTTTGTTATGTGATAATGAAGCTGCAATTAATACTTGTAGAAATACTGAGTATAACAAGAGAAACAGAAGACACATTAGTGTGAGACATAAGACTATTAGATACCTAATTAAAAATGGTATCATAACTTTGGAATTTGTTGGATCTAAAGATAACCTAGCAGATCCTTTAACTAAAGGACTGGCTAGAAGCAAAGTCATAGAAACATCAAAGGGGATGGGACTGAAATCCATAAGGAATCATTGACAATGGCAACCCAACCTATTCTGACTGGAGATCCCAAGATGAAAGGTTCAACGGAAAAAACAAGTTGTTTAAATGATTAGTTAGCACTATTATAAAATGACTTTATGTCATTTGGTCTCTCCCTGTGATGTGAGTGCTAAATACAGCAGAGGTATACGGAAGAGTTTAAAACTCTGAATGAGTCCGAGTCTATGGCAAGGTGCCGTGCTGCGAGCACCCTTGGAGGACTCACCTATGTGAGTGTGACTGTGTGGCCGCAGTCTATGGGGATAAGGGTTTAACCCCTAGAGCACTCATGAAACTGAGATATTGGTGCATAAGGCCAGAAAAAGCACCACCTATAATGAACCCAGTATTTGCATTTGTCATGGGTGAAGTATATAAAAATCTGAACCAAAGGATTTGGTTCAAAGCTTTTTAGCTACCACTATACCTTTCAGATGAAAATATACTTTCACTAGGTAAAGGTTCAAAGCCGCAAGCTACCTTTATTGAAGTCGTGACATAAACAAGCCCGGTTTTGACTATTTTTTATTTTATAAAGTTTTGAAAACATTTTAATCAGGTGGGGGAATGTTAGATTTTTATTAAATAATGATTAAAAGTTTTCATACTTAAAATATATATATTATACATATATGTTAATAAGGGAGTTTGGCTTGGTGGTTGGTGTGTTGTTTGGGTGGGGATGAGATAACAGGTTCGATTCCCATTCCCTCCTTTTTATTTCTATTACGTAAAGCTTGGTTTTCTTGTGCTCGTTGGGATGTTCCCTCCTTGTCCGAGCCGAGCTCGGTTCTCTTGTGCTCGTTGGGCCTGTGCTTGTCCGAGCCGAGGTTCTCTGTGCCTGTGCTTGTCCGAGCCGAGGTTCTCTGCAGCCGAGCTGGACATGTGCTTGTCCGAGCCGAGGTTCTCTGCAGTCGAGCTTGTCCGAGCCGAGGTTCTCTGCAGCCGAGCTGTGCCTGTGCTTGTCCGAGCGAAGGTTCTTTGCGCATGTGCTTGTGCTCGTTGGGCCCTGCCCCTGCTCGTCCGAGGTTCTGTGTGCCTGTGCTCGTCCGACCCACCTCAACTGAAGCGCGAAGAGCCGAGGCCGAGGTCGGACCACAGGTGTGATGAGCCCAGAGGAGCCGAGGTCGGACAACGGGTACGATGAGCCAAGAGGTGCGTGGGCCGTGCCTCGCACCCATAGCACGAGGAGCCACGTTGCTTCCTCGTTAGCACCTCTTCGCAACCAACCTCGCATCCGCTGGCCATACTCCCAGTGTTTTTTCAAACTTTCTTACCGGTTTTGACCGTTGGATCGGTTTTGGGTCGCGTCTGTCCTGAAGAAGTCTATAAATAGACCTCTTCGGATTAGACAGGATATATATAAAATTAAAAACAGAGAACTTCTATTCTCCCTATTTGCTGTTTTTCTTTCAATCAACGGGCTTGCTGCATACTGATTCTGGGTTTCGAAAGCTTCTTTGATCCGTGCAAATCATTGAGGCAGAAGGAACAGTGCGAGAGGCTGTTGTATCTCAGGAGTAGAACGCCATCTAAGCCTAGTGCACTGTAAGGCGGCGAAATCTACTTCAAGGAAAGTGACCAACATACCACGCCTCAGCATCTCGGGTTCCATTTTTTCACTTTCTCTATTTATTTTCTCTAAGCCTATTTCTGCCTATTATTTATTGAAGTAGAGTATTATAGATTTAAAATTTTCTAGGACAGTATATTCCCAACAGAAATTGGATGGCTAAGGCATGGTTTCATAGGGCCTAGGCATGGCCAAGGCCTAGGTGACATGTGGCTCAAGGCTGCAGCCTTGGCATGGTAGCTGCAGTATTGGCCTTTGGCTAGGCCGTGGCATGGGCTGGCAGCATGGCTGGCAAGGCTGTCATGGCTAGCAGCAGGCATGGCTAGGCTAGCATGGCCTTTGGCAAGGCTGGTGCAGGGCTGGCAGGGCATTGCAGCAGGCTGGGCAAGGCATGGCTGTGGCAAAGCCTTGGCAGGCGGCAGGGGCAGCGGGCTGGCTGGCGCGCGGCACTGTAGCAGGCGAGGTTCTTTGGCATGAGCCTCGTCCGGCACACTGTAGCTGGCGAGGTTCTTTGGCCTGAACCTCGTCCGTAGCATAGTTTGCAGCAGGTTTTGGCCGCGGCAAGGCCCGGGGCTGTGCGTGGTGGGCTCGGACGGGCACGGCTTGGGCCGCGCATGGGTGCGCTGTGCCTTTGGCATGTTTGGCCATGTCTTGGCCGACCTTGGAGATGCTTGGCCAAGCATTGGGATCCTTGACTTGGCCAAGGCTTTGCCAAGTGTGAAATGGCATGGCCAAGGCTTGGCCAAGTGGGAAGAGGCTTGGCTAAGGTCCAGCCACCTCTCCAAGCATAGTAATTGGCCCGGATCTTGAGTTTGGCCGTTGCACAACCCTCCTTTGGCATCATCCGGGCGCGGTCTCCTCCTTGGTTGTGGGATCCGACGGTGGTGTTTGAGGGGGGTCCGCAACACTCTAGCAGCAGCGCGTCAAACCATACTGTCAAAAGCTTGGTGAAGGTAAACTTGGCAGGCATGGTTTCGCTCCAAACCTCAGCAGCTCCTACTCCTACTCTTGATCTAGTACGCTAGTTTTTTGGTATATTCGTGATCTAGTTTTCACGGTTGATCAGCTTGCAGACGTCCTCACCAAAGCTCATCCTCCTGGCATCTTTCGATCTCTTGTTTCCAAACTCAAATTAGTGTCCACTTTACCACCTTGAGTTTAAGGGGGAATGCTAGAATCCATTAATGGATTGATTGTGTCAAACTTAGTCGGCCTTACTAAACTTCACCTTGATTGATTTATGATTGATTGTGCCAAACTTAATCGGTTTTACTAAACTTCATCTTGATTGATTTGTGATTGATTGTGCCAAACTTAATCGACTTTAGCAAACTTCGTTAGCCTCTTAGTCTATATAAAAGCTCTTATACATTGTAACAGACAGACAAATATATATATAAATATATACATATATATATAAATATATACATATATATATATATATATACATATATATATATATATATATACATATATATATATATATATATATACATATATATATATATATATATATATATATATATATATATTCAACAATAAGAATGAATATTTATCACAAAGTTCAACTAGGTAAGTATGGACTTCATGGTTGAGCCATGAATCTGATCCATGTATGTAGCTTGCAAGAAAATGAACTTTTTTTTCTCTAACAAGAAGTCCAATACTTCATGCTGAGAGTCAATATTTAGTTCATAAATTCCATAATTTTAATATAGCAGACAGGTAGTCTTATCAATTAATTGAGGTCAAGACATCTAAGAAGCGTTGGAGAAATTTCTCGGAGCCAACTTCAGTATGGTCAAAGAAACCACAGGAGACTTCAAGGGATTTGAATGAGTGAGTACAAGAGGAAGACTTTGACCCAAGTGGACTTCAGACGCAGCTCGCTCTTCTCCTTGGCTTCTAAGTACTCCCTTGTTTCCTATCATCTTCTCATAATGATTTATAGAGAACAAGGCAAAGAACAGTATGCGGATCAATTCAATTCAGGAAACAGGTCAAAAGAAATAGATTGAAAGCAATAATAGTTCTAAGTCGCCAAATGATAACAATGGAGCAGGGGGAAATTAATAAAATGTTGCACCATTGCTATCTATGGTGAAGACCAGGAGCATTGCATTGAATAGGAAGCGTTGCGATGAAATTTCCTGTGACAATTACTCTTCCTCGTTCGTATATTATAAGGCAAAGTTGAATCAAAGTACAAGACAAATATTTGGACCACAATAAGCTATTCAGATAGAACCAGTCAACATCTGGGTGGTTGGCTTTTAATTTTTTTTTATTTAAAAATATTTAAAAAATTAAATAAAAAGTGTTAAATTTTTTATTATTCTGCCGTCGAACTATTTTTTTACATGTTCTTAATCTTATTATATTATATATTTTATTTTTATTAGTCAACCGGAAGGAAGTCTAGCTATGACGACCGAATTCGAAGACAATTATTATACTCAGAATACCTCTATGATATTTTTTTAATAAAATAATAATATTAGCAGATTCAACTGCTCTTTGTCTAAGAGAAAATAAGGTAAAAGCAGGACTGAAGACTTGATTCAGTGTACAAGCAAATTTCTGCTAGAAGTGACGCCATAGGATGACATAACAGATGTATCTATAAATCATATCAGTTTAAATATTGTTTTCTAGTGCTATGAATTTAATACTTTCCCCAGTCAATATGCAAGCAATGCCAGGAAACATCAAACAGTCCAAACATAAAGCCTTTCCTCTTAAATAAAAATTGACGAGGACCAACGAATGACATTCAAATTTTTTCTATTGGACTTGTTAATTTTACCCTTACCTTAGCAGCATCAATTGATACTTAGCCTAAGTTTGGTCATATTGGAGCTTCTGTATATGGTTGATATCACAACCAAGTAAACATTTTAGGCTAGGTTGTGTAGGGGGGACAAGTGGGTGATCAAAACCTGAAAGTATCTTATGGTAGATCTATTCGAATAAGTTTGACAAAAAGTAAGGTAGCGAAGTGATAACTCTATTTGGATATTTTGGTGGATTAGCAGAATATGAAAAACTTATACCATTCAAATGCTATTTTGCCCTCATCAACTTTGAATATGCAAAAAAGCGAGAAAGCAGTTTGATCATTATGGTAAAATCTAAAATGCTACAAAAGTCGATGCATGTATTCATTCTCTACATTTATTCCTCCAACCAAATATCCAAAAAAGATTTATCTCATGGAATAACCTATTCTTTTTACAGTACAAGAGCTATCCTTCCAAAATTTTCCTCCTCCATCAAATGCAGCCATAGAGAATGACAACATTCTCTCAAAGTTTTTGAGACTAAATATAGGCTATGCTTGGTAGATGGGATAAGTGACGGGATTCCCGCAAATGCTTCAAACTAACCACGGAATAGTCTTATTCGAATAAATGGAAACACCAAGAGAGAGAAAGGATAAAAATTTATTCCTTCATTTTCATGAATAGAATTATCTCATGGTGTAGGAAAAATTTTCCTCTCGGGTTATTATTTTGTCCTACCTACTTTTTAATAGACAAAAAAGCAGAAAGGCAATTTTATCTTTATGACAAAATTTAAATTATTATAAAAACTAGTGCACTCGATCAGGACTGAAAATAGGTTGGACAAAATCAAACGTCATTGGTTACAAACTAGAGATCGGTTGAAATGACAAGCCCTCAACTATCAGACTAGAAGTCTACAACATGTATTCTTATTTTATGTAGGTAGTTTATTTTACTTGCTTATACTCAAGTCATTAATAATCATTTTATGTATATTATAATATTTTTTATTATAATCATTATTTTTATAAAAAATAATTTATTTTTTAATAAAAATAAAAAATAAATATACTTAATTTTTTATGATATTTTCTAAGATTTATTGTTAAAGATATTTAAAAATATTTATAACTTCTACATAATCCTATATTTATATATACTTTTTTTACCTGCCCTGTAATAATAGACAATTTATGATTATTTTTATTTGTGCTATAATCGAAGAGTAATAATGGTATTTGATACAAAACATATAAATATTTTATGTTATATTTTTATTTTAAATAATTTTTGTCTCAAATATTTTAATATAAATCTGGCCAAATTAGTAACCAGGGCCCATGATCAAGTTAGTCTTTATGTGGGTTTAATAACCATAACTTTGAACCTTAGTTACTTATGTGTCGTGTAAGATCTGCATAGGTAATTTTATATATACCAGTCCACTTTCAACCTTACATCCACCTATTTTCTTCGCTTATCCTTTCAACTATATACCAAAAAAAGTCGTCTCATGAAATAAACTATCTCTTTACAAGTGTTGTTCTTCCAAAATTAAGGACGGCGATGCTAATTTTTTTAACCTATTTAACTTAATTCAATATGTTGTAGATCGATTTGGATTATATATTTAATAAAATAGTCAAGTATAACATTAGATTTTTGAAATTGGGACATGGTTCAAATTTGGCCCCGAGGATGACCATGCCGGTGGAGTCGAGGGAGTCGCCGTTGGTTAGAAGGAGAAGACAAGAGCCATTTCCTACGCGATGGCCGTGGACCTGCACAAAGTCTCACCGGTATTTTCGGTGAGGATCCTCCGACGATCAAGTTAGAGTGGGATCAATTTGGTCCGGCCAAAAAAGGAGTCCCTTAGAAGTTACCTGACCGGGCTATTTATAGTCTCGGTGGAGAGGCTCAGGTGGCAGAGGCACTGTCGGCCCTCATCATGAGGGGGCGTGGCTCTGAGCCTGATGGCGCACAGATTAAGCTGGTTGGTGGTATGTAGTACTGCCCGTTCTTGAGAACGGTACGCTGTTGACAGTCACAATAGGGTATGGCCGGAGTAGTCAAGGTATCGTCTGATTGTTGAAGGCTGGCTATGGAGACGTAGCACGATAATGTTGTAATGTACGGCCACGTAGGTGGGCGTAGGTGCGCACATGGGTGTGGTCGTTGGCGAGGCCGAGCTCATTGAGAGGTCGCATCATGCATTTGGCGAGGTCAGCTTAACGGGTGCTGAGAGTAGCTCGGCTTCTCGGGTTCTGAGGTGTGCTCGATGGAGCGCCCCGAGCTCGAAGGTCGGAGCGTACTACTGAGGTAGGCGCCCTGAGCTTGGTCGGGGCGGGTTGGCGAATGTCTAAAGGCACCCCGAGCTTGGTCGGAGGAGTCGGCGAATATTTGAAGGCACCTCGAGCTTGGTCAGGGAAGTCGGCGAATATCTGAAGTTGGTTGGAACTTTTGGCGGAGTCCCAAAGTCGAGCTGACTCTGAGCCGAAGTGAAGATTCAGCCGATTGACGTTGATATTTACTGAGCCGAAACTTGGCGGTCTTTTAGTTGTGGGCTGGACGATCCATTTTTTTCTCCTATCAGGATCCACAAACATTTAATCTATTTCGTATCCGTTAGACCCAATTGCAATCCCTATCCAAAATTAATCTCATTTGCCAAATATGGTGCTGAGTATTAACCTATCAACTTTAGGTATGTATATTTTAAGATAAAAATTTAGAGGTCGTTTTCGTCCTTTTATAGTTAGTGCGCTTCCCATGATACTCTCGCGTCTTTTCTTGAAAACCAGTAAAAAAAGGAAGCTTATCGATTCCCTGATTCCCTGACATTCGACCCTATTTCTCATGACCAGGTGACGCATGCATCAGTGGGAGCACGGCCAAATTCGCTTCTTACTGGACGCTAGAGAACGGAATAAAGCCTGAAGTGGCTTCCACCATGGATAATATATTCCACGCGAGGCCATTTCCATGCCGACAACCTCCACCGAGCAAAGCCGTCCTCGCCCACGATTTCAAGCCACATGTCACGTGACAAGGGGACCCTGCCCTTGTCCTCTTCTGGGGCTCTAAAGAGCGGTTGTTGGGAGAATAAACTACGAGGCGTGCAACGGAGCATGCCATGTTTCGTGGCCGAAAGTTGGCTGGCGTCTTGCCCGTTAACAGCACCACTAAATTTAGCATGTCGATTTTTGGTATTGGATGTTCCAACGACCAGATAGGCCATCAAGGATAGCTTGTCCTGGGTTAAGCATGTACCCAATTTAAAACTAATGGCGCCCTGAGTGTAATTTAGTATCCTAGTGCATACCATAGTTGTGCGGCATCCGAGAGGCTATCAACAACAATGCATTATGTATGGCATGACGACCAGATAGGCTATCAAGGATAGCTTGTCTTGAGTTAAGCGTGTACCCAATTTAAGACTAATAGTGCCATGAGTGTAATTTAGTAGGACCTTGGATCCTATACAATGCATACTGTTGCTGGAAATTGGATCCGAGGGTGGCCACTGGCTGAGAAGGAGGGAGCTCCGGCAAGAGATGATGGGTGGCAGTCCGTCGGCGGGCGGCGTCCTTCGGAGGACCTGCAAAAAGCCGGTGGCCAGAGTTTCCGGCGCAGGCCCTCCGATGCTTAAGTCAGAGGGGGCTAATGCGTAAGGGGAGAGAGATTATCCTCTCTAGTTTTGTAGAGTCCAGCCCTTTCTAAGAGGGAGAGGTTTTCCTTTTATAGGAGGGATACATGGTTACCTGTGATGTGACCGAGCGAATTAAATGAGTTACCGTCATGATTGAGTGTGGTCATCTGAATTAATGCGTTGCCCTGGAGCCAATGAGTTGTTGTGGGTGACCGGACGTAGTTGAGTGAGTCGATGAATTGCCGTGGATGACCTGAGATTTTGAGTAACTCGGAGATTCGTGGAGACCATGCACATTAATTGTTGACAGTCGTAGCAGGGTATGGTCCCTGATTGATGTGTCGTGGCGTGGCCGGCAAGCAAAGCATGGTACGGCGAGACTGCTGCAGGGCGTGGCCGCAGCATGTGGATGACGAGCTCGGTCTTCTGAGCTCAGCCTGCATGAGCTCGGCCAGCATGAGCTCGGTCTGCATGAGCTCGGCTCGGCCTGCATGAGCTTAGCCTTCTGAGCTCGGCCTGCATGAGCTCGGCCTGCATGAGCTCGGCCTGCTGTCGGATTTGGATGCTTTAATTGTACTTGGGGGTGGTCCATTTTTTTCTCCAACACTACCTCCCGACTTCTGAGTTCGAACTGCTTTTTGGCTCGGACGAAGGAAGTAGTTCAGTCGTCGATCGTCCTGTAATATAGCCAAATGTCTATGGAGATGTATGTGCTAAGTAGGGTGTACCTCTCGTGCAGTCGGAGCTAACGGCGTTAAGCCGAGCTGTCCAAGTGGAGCTAAGCGACTTTGCTCTGAGATCGACTTCAGCAGCTTTCTTTGGCTTGTGGTCGACTCAGTAGGATGCCTTCACTCAGATCGGGGCGTGTTGTCGTAGGAGGCGTCGAATGGCGTTGAAGGGCGTCGAATAGTGTTGAATGGCATCGAATGGCGTTGAAATGGCGTCGGATGTCGTCGAAGTGGCATTGGATGGCGTCGAAGGGCGTCGAATGTCGTTGAATGGCGTCGAATGTCGTCGAATGGCGTCGAATGTCGTCGAAGGGCGTCGAATGTCGTCGAATGGCGTCGAATAGGCGTCCCGAGCTTGATCGAGGCATCATTGGAGACACATACAGGAGACGGACTTCGTCTGTTGGCGATCGTGCATCCTTATTCGGAGCGGGACGACGTTGGAGATAGAGATACCCGTAGGTCGTTTTTTGGATTCTCCCACCTGGAAATAGATAAAATATTAAAATTATTTGAAGCCAAAATGGTATTCTGTACCTTTTGGAGATATTTTGATGGCTCTCAAGTTTTGAAGTCCCTCAGGACTTGGCTCAGCACTGGCCTTCTGAGGTTAGCCTTTGGAGCTCGTTCTTCTGAGCTCGACCTACATGAGCTCGGCTTGCGTGAGCTCGGCCTCATGAGCTCGGTCTTCTGAGCTCAGCCTCATGAGCTCGGCCTGCACGAGCTCGGTCTTCTGAATCTACTGTGAATCTAGCCAGAAGAGCGCTTATCCTTTGGAAGGCATTATAAAATAAGGCATCAGCCGAGCTTTCATTATGTACTAAAATCCTTTTTAAAGCCTTGCAATGATGAAGAAAATAGCTACAGCGTCGTCATAAAATCCTTTGGTCTTCATCGGAAAAGAAGATGACTTTCGCAAGGCACGGATGCTTTGAGGAAGCTTCTTCTTTCGAGCTCGATGCTTCAGACGCCTCTACTCGCCCGCCCTCTGATGATATTGTTGATGCCCGTGAGAGGTCAGTTGTCGTCCCGCTCCTCACGCGGTATTGGGTTTTGTTCCTCAGGCTCTCTCCTGTAGGCATGATCATGGACAAAACAACTCAACCGACCTCGGCGGACAAGTGCCTCGATCTCATCACGGAGCTCGTAGCAATCCTTCGTATCATGGCCGCGATCTCGGTGGAAGTGGCAGTACTTTTTCGAGTGCTTCCGCGACTCTGTCGGTCACATCCTCAATGGAGGTCGGAGGTAGCCCTGACCCTCAATCTCCATGAGGATCTCTGCTCGGGTGGATGTGAGGGGAGTGCATGTCTGAAACTTTTGGAGGGGAGACCTCGAGTGAGCTAGGCTCTTGGGCCAAGGAGGCTCTTTCTCATGCCAGGGGGATCTGCTGCTTGGTTGGGAGCGCTCCTCATGGCGCGTCTTCTACATCTTGGCAGGTCGTTCGGCTGCCTCCCGCCGAGAGGCCATGGCTTCCTCAACCTTGACGTACTTGTAAGCTTAGACCAATATTTCAACAAAGTCGGTGGGGAAGCTCTTCTCGATGGATAAGAGAAATTTGTAGGACCAAGCTCCAGTCTTCAATGCCGACATGGCGATTGACTGGTCAAGATCGCGAACCTCCCATATGGCCGACGTAAAGCGACTGATGTAGTCTTTTAAGGATTCTCCCTCCTTCTGCTTGATGGCGAAGAGGGAGTCTGAGGTCCGGCGCTGACGCCGACTAGCGGCAAAATGGGTGGCGAGCTGCCTGCCCAGCTGTTCAAAGGAGAGAATTGAGCTGGGCTTTAGTCCGGAGAACCAAAGACAAGCTGCCTTGCGGAGAATCGCTGGGAAGGCTTTGTAGAGTAGAGCGTCTGTAACTCCTTGGAGTGTCATAAGGGCCTTGTAGCCCTCCAAATGATCCAGAGGATCGGATGAGCCATCATATAGCTTAATCTGTGGCATCTTGAACCTCTGGGGGATTGACTCATCCATGATCCATTGAGAAAATGGAGACTCTGTTGTAAAATCAAGGTCGGCATCTCGCTTTGGGCCTCGGTCTTGAAGCATCTGCATCTGCCGCTCCAAGTCCTCGACTTTTCTGCCGAGCTTGGGTGGGGCTCCTGTTGCAGCTTGGCATGGGGCAGACCCCGCCTTAGATGGGTGCTCCCGTACTCAAGGCGTCGGGCTTCGGCGCGAGCTCTCAGGATAATGGATGCGGGACAAGCCCTCCCGGCTTGGGGGGTCGAGCTTGGTGGGAGCTTCGGTGGTGGCAACGCTTTACAGAGAAATGACACCGCGAGCAGCATCCTGAGGACTCATGCTCATGAGGAGAGAGTAGGGGTTGGTCTTCTACTTGCTGTAGGCCTTGAACGGCCACAGTGAATGCTTGGACTTGTTGAACAAGCAGATTGAACTGCTCTGGTTGAACTTGGGGGACTGGATCCGCCAGAGGCCTTGGTGATGGGTTCTGGATTGAGTGTCCAGGACTTGGTACGCAATGCCGGGAGGCGTTAGAGGCTCCCTTACTCCTTAGCTTCATGGCCACGACTCGGGCCCTTCCTCTAGCGCCAACTGTTGCTGGAAATTGGACCCAGGGCGACCACTAGCTGAGAAGGAGGGAGCTCCGGCAAGAGATGGCGGATGGCGGTCCGTCGGCAGGCGGCGTCCTCCGGGGGACCTGCAAAAAGCCAGTGGCCGGGGTTTCTGGCGCCGGCCCTCCGATGCTTAAGTCAGAGGGGGCTAATGTGTAAGGGGAGAGAGATTATCCTCTCTAGTTTTGTAGAGTCCAGCCCTTCCTAAGAGGGAGAGGTTTTTCTTTTATAGGAGGGATACAGGGTTACCTGTGATGTAACCGGACGAATTAAATGAGTTACCGTCATGATTGAGTGTGGTCATCTAAATTAATGCGTTGCCGTGGAGGATGGGACTGGAGCCAATGAGTTGTTGTGGATGACCGGATGTAGTTGAGTGAGTCGATGAGTTGTCGTGGATGACCTGAGATTTTGAGTAACTCGGAGATCCGTGAAGACCATGCGCATTAATTGTTGACAGTCGTAGCAGGGTATGGTCCCTGGTTGATGTGTCGTGGCATGGCCGGCAAGCAAAGCACGGTACGGTGAGACTGCTGTAGGGCGTGGCCGCAGCATGTGGACGACGAGCTCGGTCTTTTGAGCTCGGCCTGCATGAGCTCGGTCTTCTGAGCTCGGTCTGCATGAGCTCGGCCTGCATGGGCTCGGTTTTCTGAGCTCGGTCTGCATGAGCTCGGCTCGGCCTGCATGAGCCCAGCCTTCTAAGCTCGGTCTGCATGAGCTCAGCTCGTCCTGCATGAGCTCGGCCTGCTTGAGCTCAGCTCGGCCTGCATGAGCTCGACCTGCTTGAGCTCGACCTTCTGAGCTCGGCTCGGCCTGCATGAGCTCGGCATGCTGTCGGATTTGGGTGCTTTAATTGTACTTGTGGGGTGATCCATTTTTTCCCCCAACACATACTATAGTTGTGCAGCATCTGATAATCACCATCAAAATCTAGACGGTTATCAACAATGATGCATTGTGTATGGTGTTGGGGGGAAAAATGAACCACCCCATAAGTACAATTAAAACATCCAAATCCGACAGCAAGCCTGACCTCATGCAGGCCGAGCCGAGCTCATGCAGGCCGAGCTCAGAAGACCGAGCTCATGCAGGCTGAGCCGAGCTCATGCAGACCGAGCTCAGAAGGCTAAGCTCATGCAGGCCGAGCCGAGCTCATGCAGGCCGAGCTCATGCAGGCCGAGCCGAGTTCATGCAGATCGAGCTCATGCAGGCCGAGCCGAGCTCATGCAGACCGAGCTCATGCAAACCGAGTTCAGAAGATCGAGCTCATGCAGGCCGAGCCGAGCTCATGCAGACCGAGCTCAGAAGACCGAGCTCGTGCAGGCCGAGCTTATGCAGGCCAAGCTCAGAAGACCGAGCTCGTCGTCTACATGCTGTGGCCATGCCCTGCAGCAGTCTCACCGTACCATATTTTGCTTGCCAGCCACGGCACGACACATCAACCAAGGATCATACCCTGCTACGACTGTCAACAATTAATGCGCATGGTCTCCACGGATCTTCGAATTACTCAAAATCTCAGGCCATCCACGGCAACTCATCAACTCACTCAACTACGTCCGGTCACCCACAACAATTCATTGGCTCCAGTCCCGTCCTCCACGGCAACGCATTAATTCAGATGACCATACTCAATCATGACGGTAACTCATTTAATTCGCCCGGTCACATCATAGGTAATCCTGTATCCCTCCTATAAAAAGGAAAATTCTTCCTCTTTAAAGGGGGATTCTTCTTCTTGATTCGGACTTTTAGACTCCGATATACAACTCATCTCCTTCTCCAAATTAAGCCCCCCTCTGACTTAAGCATCGGAGGACCGGCGCCGGAAACCCCGGCCACCGGCTTTTTTGCAGGTCCTCTGTAGGACGCAGCCCGCCGACGCACCGCCCGCCACCGGAGCTCCTCCTCCTCAGCCAGTGGTCGCCTCCGGGTCCAATTTCCAGCAATATATGGCATGTAAGATTGTGTTGTTTGATAGATATCCATTTTCTAATGATGGCTATCAAGCGTTACACAGGCAAACAACATGCTCATTTTGAGATTTCCAAAGCATATCAACAATCTTTTGCTTTATTTCTTGCGCTGTCCTAAAAAATGATCATAATAATTCCACTCAGAACACACATTAATCTGCACCAGTGGTGAAGCGGAGACTATATTAATGCAACTAGCTTAACATTTTTCTTTCCAATTGGTTTCTTGATCAACACCTATGGTTACCAAGCTTACCAATAAGAATAAATTTTGATCCTGAAATTTCTAATCTCCGTAAATGTGATGGAGGGATGGCAGAGCATGGTTGTCTTGCACATATGAAAGAAAAGAGGAAGAAAAACAAGGAAGCTTGTGGGTCACCTCCCAACCTGGTATTTTTGTTATCAGGTAAAGCACTAAAAAAAGGTAATTTTTGTTTAAAAAAAAAAGCAAAATAAGGGTCAGGCGTGATCCATGAGCTGTCTCACACTTTTCCACCCCCTTTTCCCATTGTCGTTGTAAGGTGCTAAATCCATCCATCATACATTCTCCATTTTTTTTTCTTTCTTTAAGAACTCATCATACATTATTCATAGATGGGAAATTAGGGCATCTAAACTTGCTTTGTCGAGGTTTTATACCAAATTATGGTTTGTGTAGCTTGCTTTGGTCCTCTAAACTTTTCCTATAGTCATAGGCTCATAGCTATTGAAAGTAAGCTAAAAATTTTAAGTGATCTTGTAGAATTCCATTGCTGCAGTAATATCTAGTTTGTCATTCATACATCTCAAACTCCAAAATGTTTGGTCTATAAACTTACTGTCATTACAAAGATCATGACTAGCCATCAAATTCAACGCCACTAGGAGTTTGGTGATAAGGTATCATTTCCAGACACAAGATATGTAATATCAGATAAGATGAGGATAAAGATATTGTACAAACAAGCCATAGATATCCTCCTTGCTAATAAATACACCTAATGCTTTATCCTCAGTAACTAGCCATTCTCTTAGTGAGAAATGGTTGCCAACTGTGCTTTCCTCGAGTACTTTTGATGCTTGGCAACACTTGATCAACTTCCAAATCCAACTCTTTCAGCTTGCTTCTAAATTCACATGATTATGAAAATTATGACATTACCAATATTAATACATGACAACCTTTGTAAAAGGCTTAACGATTTCATAGTCATCCAGGATAAAGTTTTTCAATCCATCTTTAAAAAAAGTATATAATCACTTTTCATAAAAGGGGGAGTAGTATTTACTACTCGGTTTATCTTTCACTTGAGGTAGAGGCCAAATGTATGATATTTACCATATAATAGATATTAATATATTTGTGTACACACACACTCTCTCTCTCTCTATTGATGATAAGGGAGGCAAAGAAGCCACCCACCCGTCCTTTATTGATGATTGTATTTTCTAGATTCTTTATACACAGAGATTCCTTGTACATTTGAGCAAGTTGTAGATAAGTGTGTTGCATTTGCATGTGCAATCTGAGGAAATATGCTATTATGAGTGTTAGATGTATGTCCTAGAAGCCAATCTGGCGGACACATTATTAATTCTAGGACATAAATTTGTACTTGACTTTATTATTATCGAATAATAAATGGGCATCTTTTCATTCATATTGTTTATGTGTCTATGAATCGTCCAAGAAATTAATATGATGATGGTACATATTCTCAAGAGTTGAGAATTTGAGCCATGTATTATTGGTGATTAATTTCTAAATACTCATGATCAATGGATCATCACGAGGACGGTGATCGATCCGATCAGTGCACAAATTGCTTTCCTTATGGATGGACGAGACTCGAGTCCACAGTGTAGGGACACTGAAGTGATAGTGCAGGTGCTTGTTAGAGAACAAGGGTACTGAGCGTGACCAAGACAAGAAGTCACTTGGATGTCTATCCACTCGTCAGTGACTTGCTTGATGTTGCAGTAGTATGACTGGTCCTTTGACCTGCGGTGCTTCGGCTACTCACAGTGAGGTTATTGTAGTTTGACTACACGTATACATGGTCTCTAGCCATATGGGTCCTTGTAGTGTAGATTGGCTGCAGTAAGTTCACTGTAGGAGTAGGGTATGCACTTACATGGAATCTATCGACCTTGATAGAAGAGGAGTGATCCTATGTGATTTATTAGACTGAGTTCTAAGACCTTGGCCAGGGCAGTAATATAAAGTGGAGAAAGAGTTTTTCACTATCGAACTCAAGTCAAATAAATCTAGACATATGACAGACGACGGGGTTTGACGAGTTATCCATGACCTCCGGTCTGTAGGGATCCACGATAGAAGGACTGTATCATACGATAACTGCACCTAGAGGTTCATCATTCTATTCTGCTGGGTGGCCACTACATACTGCTAGGTGTCACTGGTGGATGGTGAGACTCACAGGGATCATCTTGATGGTCGATAAACCCTGATGAGTTGAGTTGAAATTGTTTCAACCCATTGAAAGGAGTTTTCAATGATATTGTGATAGAGATCGCAATATATCTCACTACCAGTCAGAATAGAACCTATGGGGTCACACACATTAGAGGTATTGACCGATCCGATGGTTGAATGTGATTAGGAATCACAAATAATCAATTAGATTGATAAATGGATAACCCGCTAAGAGTTAGTGGTTGGAAGAAGGAACAATTGCAATCGAATTGCAATTTAATTTAATTAATTAAATTTAATTAATTGGACTTGATCATGAGTCCTACTTGGAGTAGGATCCTTGGAGTCCTAATTGGATTAGGATTTCAAATTAAATTAGAATCCTATTTGGAATAGGATTTCTAAAGTCCTAATTGTCTTAGGGCTGAAATTTAATAAGTCCTAATTAGATTAGGATTATTTTAAGTCCTAATTAATTTTAAATTTAATTTAATTAATTTCATGACTCCTAATTAGATTAGGATTGAAGAGTTTAATAGAGTCATGGCTCAATTAAATTCTAATTGGATTAGGAATTGGAGGAAATTGAAATGGGTTCATAAAAATCCTATTTTGACTAGGATTGGACTCATAAAATGAACCCAAACCATCTTGCCACTTAATTTGATTAAATGGCTAATAAAATGGGATATGAGGGAGGGGCCCACGCCCCTCCCCTTGGGAAGTGCGTGGAAGAAAAAGGAGGGGCGTAAGCCCCTCCTTGCTGCCGAATTGGGGAGATAAGGGTGAGCTCCTAAAAATAAGGAGCTCATCCTTATCTCATGGAGAAATAAAAGGAGGAGGGGTTCAGCCCCTCCTCTAATCCTTCTTTTGGTGTTCACGGCAGCAAAAAGGACCCCCTTCCTCCTCCTTTCATCCGCAAGCAAGAGAAGAGGAAGAAGAATCCTTGGTGGCTCTCCTCCTTCTTCATTCTTGGTGCCAACAAAAGAAAAGGGAAAAGGCTGAAAGTGTTTTGTTCTTGTTCCCTTTGATCCGTCTTTCTTCCTCCTCCTCCCTAAGCATTCAAGAGTTGATTGAAAGGGAGGACTTCAGCCATCAAAAGCCATCTCTGCAAGGGAGCTAGCACCCCGGAGAGATACGTAGGCTTCGATCGAATCATTACCTCGGTGGATACCCGTAGAGGCCGGACGCGTGTGCGGCTTCCATCGAACCTTCTACAAATCCACGTAAATCAGATTTGCGGAGACCATCTACCCGCACAAGGTGAAGATCTGATCTTCTTAATGATTTTAAAATGTTTTAAAATAATTTAATTCTAATCTATCTACAAACGAATGGTTTTAAAATACGTTCATGCGATGAACGGATCCCGCATAGTTTTTCCGCTGCAACATGAAAATTATTTCGAATTTTCATGGCATATGTGGGATCCTAACAATGAGTGCACATATACGGCTCCTAAAAAATTGATTAGAATGTTAATAAAGATATTGAAAGAAAAATAACAATTAAGTTTAAACTATGAATTTTCTCAATGAGATTTTGCACTCCAAAAGATCACTTTGCTGCAAAGGTAGGTGACACAGGAGTTTTTTTGTTGTTGTTGTTCTATCGCCTCATATAACTCTTCAATAGATACACCCACTCGCATCAGTCACCAAAAGATCTCGAGGATAACTTGGTAATGCGGATGAGGTTCCCACAACCTAGATCCACTATGATTAACTATAAGGACCCACATTTTTGAGGGGAGGCCTGGGTCAGCCTGACACATGAAACGGGAGGGAGACTCCCGAACAGAGTCTTCCCTTCCCTGTTTCAATTGCTTCCCGAATCCACCGGAAGAGAAAGGAAAAAAAAAAACAAAAACAAAAGGGAGATCAAATCCTACCTAATTTACATCAATCTCTATCTATAAAAGATTCCTTTCTCCTCATCCTAGGGCATCAACCGGGTGCCGTTCAAAAGAAAAAGAAAGAAAAAAAAAGGGATCCGTGAGAAACTTGGGTTGTTCGCTGCCGATCTTGCCGGAGGAACTCGCCGGAGGTAAGGTGAGCAACCTCTCCTCCTTCTTCTTTGTCTTTGGGCCACCGACTCCTTGGAATCCAGCCGGCAAGTCGCCGGACTGATGGGGGAAAGCCGAGCCCTGTTCGGCCTTCTCTCTCGTTCCTACCGGCCGTCGCCGGGCGTGGCACCGCCGCAGGCCGGCGACGCACTGCCGCAGGCCGACGACCAGGGGGCATCACCGACCGTGGGCCGTCTGCTGCCGAGCGCCCTTTTCCCCTTTCCATCGGGAAGAAGGAAGAAGAGAAAAAGGGAAAGGGTCTTCCCATTCCCTTCCTCTTATTATATTTTTTTGTTTTTGTCTCTAGTTGGGTGCTCTCTTTACACTTGGATCTGGGGAGATCATGGCTTTGAGGACTCTAGATAGTCTGGGGATGCTAGATTCTAGAGGATCCTTTATAGGATCAAACAGGGGTTCTAGATCATCATATATCTTTGATAAATGTTAATGATGACTTGGTTCTGTAGAGGAACAATCTATTGGACGAGAGGACGTTGAGCAGAGTCCTACGCATTCCGATTCATAGATTGCCGTGAGGGCGGGTGATTAGTTGTCTGAGTTTTCAACAAAGAGTAAGAATCTTTGTATGCCAATCCTACATGATAAAAATATTTTTGCATTATATATGTTTGATATGCTATGATCCAGACAAAGCAAAATAGTTTTATATTTAATTATATTTTGATCGTGTTGGCTTGTGATTGGTAGTATGATGGATGCATGTATGTGTATAACTTATACCTGCATAATTGAATTTATGAATGTGGTGGTATGGACTAACCATGTTATATTGGTTGCCCTGTCACGGGCCGGAAATGTGACCATGGTTAGTCTAGGCCGGATATAAGATGGAAAAAGGAATTGATGTGTGTATGTGAATTGGTTAAATGAGTAGGGACTTTGGGCTTATCTCGTTAGTATTGATTGCCCCATCACAGGCTGAAAATGTGATATTATCGATTGCCCCGTCACTAGTTGGAAATGTGATACTATTGATTGCCCCATCACAGGCTGGAAATGTGATACCATCGATTGCTCCGTCACAGGTCGGAAATATGATACTATCGATTGCCCCGTCACGGGCCGAAAACGTGACCGAGATGTAGCCCAAAGTCGGAAAGATAATTGATCCGGATCAAGTTAACATAGAATGGAAAGAAAAAGCATTGAAAACAGTAACGAAGATTTATAAGCTATTATATACTATATCATTCTTATGTGGCTGGACTTTTATTGATGTTTGATGTATAATTATGGACTTTCATTGATGTTTGATGTACATAATTATATTGATTATTTGAGTCTTTTGGAAACTGTTTATGATTTCATGAAATGTACATCGATTTGTTGTGGTTTTTCAAATTCATATTATTATTGTGTTGGTATGGATGTGTAGGGATTCTTACTGGGCTGTAAAGCTCACCCCCTCTTCTTCTTCTTTTTTATCAGAGTTGCAGGATGCATAGAATTGGATGGGATGGGCACAGAGTGCGAGTACCAGAGTCATTAGCTAGTTAGTTTGTTTATCCTTCTTTGATGTCGATGAACATTTGAAGATCTTGTAATTGAACTAATTTGTTTATCTGGACATGTCGGATTTGTCTATTTGAATTAAGTGATTAACTGTGGAATTATCGGATTTTTATTCATCTTAGGCCTTGCATAATCTTTAGGGCACTGCTCTAAGGCTCATGCGGCCGGTCGCGTACCGAACCCGAGTGCGGGGTTCGGAGCGTGACATTAACAAAAGAAGCCACCCTATCAACTGCTTTATTAACCTCTGAGTAAATACTTGGCTACACAAGATGTAAAACTTGATTTTAATCTTCAAATATCCAACAATAATGGATAAGTAGATCCTTGCCGAAGTCCTCCTGCCTTAATCTAGAATATAACTGTTTTAGGACGATAATAGCATAACCGACCCTTTTCATGCGGTCCTTAATTCAGCCAGTGGATTAAGAAGATGAGAACCTCCTGCTGCAACAAAAATTACTTGGAATTACCAATAATAAAATCTGCTCCACCAATTTGATCCTTGTTCCTTATGCGGCCATCAAATTTGATTTTGATGAAATTAGAAGGTGGAGGTTCTCGAGTAAAATAAATCAAATTGGATTCAGAAACTACATATACGAACCCTAGATCTTTCTAAATCTCAACTAACTCGTATGAAGTCCAAAGTCTGGCATGCAGCTCTTGAAGCAACAACTCGCGAAGTCTCGTTACTGTGTGCAAGTTTCAAGTGGACGTATAGTGATCAAACACCAAATCCTACTATTTGAATCCAATAAAGTACATATATTTTACAAGGATTCATTTCCATGCACGCTGCTTCACTTTTCTAGTGCAGCTACCATCCACTGTAAACCTTTATATTTTTTTATTACAAATTTCTACTCCTTTTCTACTTTTTTTTAATTTTTATTCGACAAGCAAATGAGCATTCTTACCAACTTCTTAGCTTTTAATATAAAACTATAGCAATCCAAGTTTAGGTCCCATGCTTAATTAACATTCATAAAACGGCATTTCCTCCTGTGACCCACAATTAAAACAGTCAGGAGAGAAGGAGAATTTATTGTATAAAAAAAGTTAAAAATAAAAAAAAAATAGAAAAGGCATCCATATTGCGTCCTTCCAGAAACCTAGAGGTACATCTCCGCGTTCCCATTTGTCGTTTTCTTGGGTGTAACCCCCGAACCACGTCGACGTCGCGAGCTTATCCATCCAGGGACAACCGAACGGACGGCCCAGACGGGGTCTACACAGTCAAAACGGACCGTGCTAATACGTGGGATCACAGACTGTCCGATCGAGATCCGACGGTCAGGAGTGCGACGCGGGGTTGCCACGTCAGGTCAAAGTCTACAGTCCTGGAGGGGGCGTCGCCAACCCGCGTGTCAAAGCAACGTCTAGCGGGCGTCATGCGTGTCGTGAGCACGCGCGGCAGCTCCCTTGCGGATGCTCGATAAACCCGTTGCATTGCACACGTGGATAAGGGGAGCGCGGGGGAGGGGCGATCGGACGGCTGCAGTTTGCTGGCCGCGTGGCGCGTGCGCACGGGGTGGATGGTCGGCGGTCGGGCCGTCACTGTGCCGTTATGTCAGGGCCCGTCTAGACGCGGTAACGCGGACCCATTCGTCGCCTGGGAGTGACGCCGTTAGTCGTACGGTCGCTCCCCGGGGTGCCTATAAAGCGGCAGCTCGGAAGTCCTTGAGCTCTAATTCCCAGAGGAGAGAAGGAATCTATACGTAGAGAGAGGACTGAGAAGAGGAGAGTCACTTCGGCACAAAAAAAGAGAGGAGAATCAGCGTTTGGATCGATATCGGGTTCTTACAGGTGAGATTTCATGCAATTTTGATGGATGTTTTAGCAATTTTCATTCTAAGATTGGTCATTTCCTCTCTTTTTTTCCTTTTTTTGTGTGTTTTGTTGTTGTGGGGGGGTTGTTTGGGGGTTGCGGGGTGGGGAAGTTTGGTTAAATTTGAAGTTGTATGCAGATTTTGTTATTTTGCTGGAATTCGATAACTACTTAAGGAAATGGTTCTGTTTGCGAGATGGACTTAGGGTTTTGGACTAGAATCGCTTCTTGATGGAGTTTCTTTGGAGTTTTGATGGTTCGGAAACGTTTCCGGAATTTATCTGGAGGAGAAAGATATCTACTTTTTTAGTGGTTAGAAATTGTCCGAGTTATTTGAGATAATAGTTTTATCTATCTATCTATCTATCTTTTTATCTATATATTTATTGGCTTCTAGGCTAAAGATTATGAAATTTATAAATCTTTTGATTCTAAGGGTTGCAGATGAAGGGGAAAATACAAGAAATATGTGTGGGAACAGTATGTGTGCTATTTTTTGACTTTTTTTGAGTTCCAGTCCAACATCTTACGAGTTATTTTTTATTAGAAACAAATTTCTAGTTACCGCAAGAAAGAAAATTGGTTGTTAGAAGAAGAATGCCTATATATGTATGTATGTATGCATATTACTTCTTGTTTTGTGTTGCTTGTTTAGCTGCTTGTACTTAAATCCATCAAAATTTTCTGTTTCCCTAATTGTTATGTGTTTTTACATGGCATTTATTTTGGAAGTAAGAAAAAGTGGGAGAAGTTTTGTTGGTGCGGTTGGGTGATCTCTAGTTACTGGGGCAATATCAAAATTTCTAGTTATGTTGGAATCTTTAAGCATCAGAGGGGACTTTTTGAACCCAAACAAAGGTAATCTAGGAGTTAATTACAAACTGAACCAAAATCCCTACACAATGAGATTGTAGCAGAAATATAAATTCCGATCAAGGCTACGATGTATTTATGGCTAAGAGATAGCCCATAGTACATATGTTTAGGGGCTGTTTGCATGCTGGGGAGCTGTTGTTTTAAAAACACAGAGGATATGGGGTGCTTTGAAGAGATGGGAAGCCAAGTGACAAGTAATCCCTACTTTCCAGGGATAAGACTAATCATTTTTCAGGAGGAATCTGAAAAAATAGGGATTAGCTGTTGCCAGTGGCTGCCACCTTCTCAAGCCAGACATCTGAACAGACCCTTGGTCTTATACATATTCCTAGATATAAGCTACTTAAAATTCATTATGCCGGAATCTACTTTTAATCAAAATTGACATAATATTATTGTTGGTTTGAGATGTAAGAAGAAGAAAAAAAATAATCATGAGCAACAATGAAAGGACAGAAGAAAAAGAGGGGAATGGCAGATGTTTTGGTTTCAATGGTCAAAAAAGATGGAAGTTACAGGAGAAAAATTCTGAGAGAATGGGGAAGAAAAAAGATGTAAAGAGAAATTGAGAAATGGATGGAAGGAGTGCATACCATTCAGTCAGACAGCTGGAGAGAGGAGACCCTTTATTGACATGGAATGAGTTGCTTACGTTAAGTACAGAGACTACTTGTATGTTCATAAGGAGAAAGACCTTATTTTCTTATATCAGAGTATTATAATGTACTTGCATCTTATTATTAGGTTATGCACAGCTTGGAAGAAATTAAACTTAAGAAAATAATGAAATCTTTACATTATGCTAGATGGAATGATAGACATTGTGTTCTAATTATGAAATTAATGATGAAGCATATTAAACATTTTAAATTGACTTCTGAGTCATCAATTGATAGGAGAAGTGGATTTTGCAGTTCTGCTAATATGTTTGTTTGTTGTTCTTAATTTTCCAAGTTTGGCATGGTAGATTAGACCCTTGATTTGCTTCATAGCATCTCCATGTGCTGTTTACAACATACGCACTTGAAATTTAAGATGTGTGTCCTTGTTCATGGCTAATTGCTTTCTGCAATTGAATGAGAACTGCACATGTTCTTCTTTACGATGCTGATAAGGTAAGTTTTCTTAGAGGCTCTGTCAGAAATGTCACATAACAGATTGAATGACAGTGTTTTCGTTTTGATTTTTATAAGTGAGATATTGACTGTCAAGTGTAGAAAGACATACCTTGATGTAATTCCATGCACTTGGTCTATATCATAGAATAGAAAAATATGCTGTCATTGTCCTACTGCAGCTACTAGGATAGACATCATGGAATCTGTGACCTGGTTTCCTAGAAAATTATTTCAATTGTCTCACCTCGGAAGCTATAAAATTTTATTACTAGTTAAACCTAAAATGTTTTTGCGCTTACTAAAACTTATATTTATATGGATGATCTCAGCATAAGATGAATTTACATTTACCCCTCGTTCACATATACGCTTAACATGGGAATTCACAATGTCAGTGAAAAGCTTGTTATCCTCGAACAATCTTACAGAATCAGTTTTAAAAATATGGATGTGCATTGCCAGTTATCAGCTGTATTGGCTGCCAACATTTTCAAGGAATTAACTTTATAGTGCACTCTGAGGTATCAGATAAACATGCATATCTAGATATTATCATCTGCCAGTTGGGTTATAAAGTATGAAGCAGTTTGTTCCACTCAACTTCTTTATATTTTTCTTTTAGTTCCAGAATGTCAGTCATTACTAAATTCATTGCTGCTGTAAATGCTCTGATCTTATAGACTTGTGAATAAATCTTTGAGCATCTGCACTGGATGTTTTGTTACTCATAAAACTGAGTGGTTAAGAGTTACTATTACAATTGCTATACGTGGTTTGTGGTCAGCTCCACAGATCCATGCTAGTCTTGTAATTATGGGGATCTGATGGGGAGAGAATTCGGAGGAAGGGAGGAGTAGCAGGATCTAGAAGGCAATTTCAAGATACTGAAAATATCAGATTTCATCTAAAAGGCATACCTAGCATCATGAAAAAATTGCAGGATTTAAGGTCTCCATGATGCTTTGATGTTTCCCTCCCTGAGCCCTCTTTAGGCCAGTATCCACCCATGTGTGAGATGTCACATAAATATGCTAGGCAGAATCCATGCATCCCGAAATTGCAGAAATTAGGTAAATATGGTATTCCAGTTTTTTTTAAAATTATTTTTTTCCTTGCACTTGCTGACTTGCAGTTTGCACTAATAAACATGATTTTTGATGGTCTTCCATCACTTAATTAGCTAATGACTGTGTTCTCATTCTTCCATGCAGAAATCTCATGAATAACTGATGCCCATCCTTCTAGCATGGACTCGCATCAGCTTTTCAGATGTGAATTGACTGGTGCAGATGCGTCCCGCAAATTCCCTTCTCCAAGAACTCTAGCATACAGTGAACGGGCATCGGGTTCCATTAAACTTGGTTTAGGCAACTCACCCAACTCTCCTCTTTCCAGCCAGTTCGATTGCGATACTTTGTCTATACTAAGCAACAGCCAGGAGCAGTATAGCTCCACAGAGACCATCTCAGGGGTTAGCCCTTCTCAGTACTCGCCACTAGAAATCAACAGCTCATCCGAGCAAACCCACATTCATCCTGCAGAGAGTATCCAGGTACCATCTAATTCATCTTATGCAGTTTCCAATCAATGCATGAGGCGCGCTCTACAAAAAATTGAGTCTGTTCTAATGGCCCCTGATACTGATGAGGCAACTACTAGTACTAATGTGGAGTCTGACGAAAACAAACAGCCTCAGCTCACAAAGCAGCGATCAAGGACTTGGAGCCATGAGTCTCGCATGGAACCACCTGCTGTCATCCAGCCCCAGTACACTTCTGGCAGATTTCCAAAAGCAAGCCATGAAGTCCATCCTGAGAAACGTCTGAGAGAGATGAAGGAATTTCCAGAGAGTGATGTGAAACAGATGTTGATCAGATGTGCTGAAGCTTTGTCCGAGGACAAGATAAATGAATTTGAAATGCTAGTCCAAGAAGCCCGTGCTTCTGTCTCCATCATTGGAGAACCTATCCAGCATCTGGGTGCTTACATGCTAGAAGGCCTGGTGGCGAGGAAGGAGTCTTCTGGCACCAACATCTACCGTGCCCTGAGGTGCCAGAAACCAGCAAGCAAGGAACTTCTTTCTTACATGCGGATCTTATATGACATCTGCCCTTACTTCAAATTTGGCTACATGGCAGCCAATGGAGCAATTGCTGAAGCGCTGAGGCATGAGGACAGAATCCACATTATAGACTTTCAAATTGCTCAAGGGACTCAGTGGGTCACCCTAATACAAGCATTAGCTGCTAGGCCCGGGGGTCCTCCACATGTTCGGATCACGGGGATCGATGATGCAGAGTCAGAATATGCCCGAGGCGATGGTTTGCAGCTTGTGGGGAAGATGCTATCTGATATGTCCAAGAAGTTCAACATTCCTTTGGAGTTCAATGGCCTTCCCGTCTTTGGGCCAGATGTCACAAGAGAAATGCTAGACATTCGACCAGGTGAAGCGCTTGCCGTGAATTTTACCCTTCAGCTCCACCACACCCCCGATGAAAGCGTTGATGTGAACAACCCCAGGGATGGGTTGCTGAGGATGGTGAAGGGGTTGTCACCAAAAGTGACTACTTTGGTGGAGCAGGAGTCCAACACCAACACAACCCCATTCTTGATGAGATTCTTGGAGACATTGGATTACTACTACGCAATGTTCGAATCAATTGATGTGACGCTGCCAAGGGATAGCAAACAGAGGATAAATGTGGAGCAGCACTGCCTGGCAAAGGACATAGTTAATATCATCGCATGCGAAGGGAAGGAGAGGGTGGAGAGACATGAGTTGCTCGGGAAGTGGAGATCCAGGCTGACCATGGCAGGATTCAAGCCTCTCCCACTTAGCTCTTATGTGAATTCGGTGATAAAGAGTCTGCTTGGATGTTACTCTGATAAGTATACATTGGTGGAGAAAGATGGAGCAATGTTATTAGGTTGGAAGGATAGAAACCTGATCTCAGCCTCTGCATGGCACTGATTGCAGAACTTTAGGCAGATGAGCTTAGGAAAACAGGTCAGCAAATAACGGATATTCCCATCAAGTTTTGTGTGATCCTAAAGTGTTGTATCTACGTATTGCTGGGTCATTTATTTCGTTGTATGTTTGTACATTGGAATGCTGCATCTGATGTTGTAGTCCTTGCATAGGCCAGGACAGTCTTCTTAGAAGGCTGACTTTAGTTTTTTTCTGTTCTCTGTTCTTGTTTTTATTTATTTAATTTTTTTGAACTAGGATCTGGACAAGCCTGGTTGATGATCAAAGTGAGGCTACCAACTCAGCCCAGCCAATTGGCATCCTTTGCTTTGTTCACTAGATTACTGATTTATTTATTTATTTTTAAAATTGTTCTCATGTATAATCTACAAAAAAAAAATTAAGCACATCATGTCAATGATGTAATTGAGAGTCATTTAACACTGAACAAAGATGTAATTTAGGTAAACTATTAAACAAGATGATGAGTTCAATCTTAACCATCAACCCTTGCTCCAACCCTTCGGAGATAGCTTGATGAACTTAATTTGCGAGTTTTGTCTGCTATGAGCTATTTAGCTCTCACAACTACCAATAACATTACAATAGGTTGTACTTAGACCATCCTTTACAAATTCAAGCACCTCTTCTTGCCAAGGCCTTCTCAATACTCGGTTGTCACATCGTCCTGAACTGGTGCAACTTTCCCACCTTCCCCTGATACAAATTCCTACATTCCTAATTTTAGCACACATCAGCTCGACATTGTGGGTATGGTCATTATTTTAAAAATTTCACGTAACACCATGAGCCTCTCAATGATCGAGCATCATCTTCATTTCTCTCTTTCTTTATTCATTTTGGTGCTTTTAGGTCCTCATCCTTTAAGGCTTTTACTGTGGAGTTTCAATTTACCATTTAATCTTATCTAATAGATTAACACCAAATCATGTGCAAATCGCAAAAAAGTACAGTAAACTTATAGAATACCAATAGCAAATAAACTGACAGAGAAATTTGAGTAAGTGCCAAACCCTGATTTAGGGCCAACCATGATGGGAAATTCGACTGTTGCACTGCAAATAATTCTGATATTTATCATTTGTCCAGTGTACATTTCCATGACAATTCAGAGTATCCTTTATGCATTTACAACTTCAACAAATCGTTGCTTATCTACACCTTTCATTCTTAATTTCTTAGAGTCATCAAATTACCTCTCATCGCAGTTTATTAGTTTATCATATGCTTTCTTCCAGACATCATAAGAACAAGTTTTCATATCCCTTTTCAATGGCGAAAGCTATGATAAAACAAATAAAAAGATGTCAATAGTTTAGAAGAGAAGAAAGTGTTGCAACATGAGAATGGCGGCCTATAGGTGACGTGTTGTAAGAAACCACACGCATTTGCCATGTCCATGACAGCCTAATTTAATGAGATTCATTCAAGCGGAAAAAAATTCATATTATAAATTCATTTGTCTCACAGTTCTTTTTCAACTCAACTATTTCAGAAATATTTTGTAAAGGATAAAATACACTGAAATAATACCATGTTTCGGATACTTATATAAAAATCTTTACATGGCATTAAATTTAATTTTTTTTTTCTACCATAAAACTGATCTATAGGTAATCCACCCTAACTTATGCGAACCATTTATCAAACAATTAAACGGATTAAACTGATTAGCTAGATTTTTATCAGGTTAAATAGATTTAAAGAGATTAAGAAAGTTGGATTAAATAGATTTCAAATAAATTAGATAAATTTTAAATATATTAGATAATTATTAAATAAATAAAAATAAATTAAATAGTCGGAAGTTTAAATCTGAATTCAATCTAGTTAATAAATAAATTTAGATAGTTTGATCGATCTAAATTTATTTATATCACACCTAAATCTGTTTAAAATAGATAGTTCGATCGGATCGATGGATTGGACGATAAATTGCAACGCTTGGATCGATGGATTTATTTACATCTCGGCGCGCCTCAGAGCCATCTCCATCACAAAGCTCGAGAACTCATCCCCCGCCGCCTCCGAGTCCCCTTCCTCACCTCCTCCTGCCAAGAGGCGAGAAGAAGAGGAAGAAAGAAGGGGAAAAAGATTAACGAAAACAAAAAACAAGGAGAGAGGGGAAAAGAAGGCAAACAAAAAAGAAAGAAAATGTCCAAGAAGAAATCTTTCAGCGGATCGACGACGATGACGCTCAAAGACTTCCATGGCGGATCCATCCCTTCCAACCTCCCACTGCCGTCCGCCCCCGGCGTGTACTCTCCTCCTCCTCCTCCTCATAATTCCCCTCCCCACCTCGAGCCCTTCTCGGGAACACCCTCTTTCTTCCCAACCCTGCATTCCCAATTCCCCAAAACCTAATTCTCTGATCCTTTTCTTATCTTCTTTTCTTGCAGCTCCGTGAGGCCTCCGGATCGGCTTGCCCCCTGGGGCCCTGCCGCGGTCGGCGCCGCCGGGAAGTCCGACCACCAACGCTCCCGACCCGGATCCGCCGGCGGTGGCAACCGAGCCTTCGACGAGCGGCCACCCGTGTTTCTTTCCCATCCCGCTCACATCGGCCGCCACTTCGACGAGGACGAACGCAAGCCCTTCGACGCCTCCTCCGCCCCCCGCCGCCCCGCAGCCGTCGACCCCGTCCGGCCCACCGCCACAGCGGACCAGAAGCGCCCGATCTCGAGCCCGGATGCCGCCGCCCCTGTCTCTGGGTTCCCCCCGTCTTCCGGCAGCAACGTTGGTCCCCCTCCGAATGCTTGGGCTGCGAGGAAGGAACCTGTGAGCGAGCCGCTGCCCTCCCGTTCCACCACCACGATGTGGTCCGCCTCGAGACTCGCGCAGGCAAGTGCAGTCGAGAAGATGTCTTCGGGACGGTGGCAGTCGAAGCCGCCTGAGGGTGAGGCCATCAGATTGCAGGAGACGGAAGTTTTCGATCGGAGGTTTGGTGAGAGCGTCCGAATCGTTGGTGTTGGGGATCGGGACTACGAGAAAGAGAGGATGAGGTCCACGGAATACCCTGAAGCCAAGGAAAGAGCTTTAATGGGATATTGTACTGATGGGGCGAGGGACCAGGAGCGGGTGAGATCTTCAGTTTATCCAGAGGTGAAGGAGAGGAATGCAGCTAACTTATACGATGAAGGGGCTCGTTCAACGTCCCGCGAGGGGAGATTCAGTGGGTCGCAGTTGCATCAGCAAGGACTGGTGGAAGTATCGGAGCGTCCGAAGCTGAAGCTACTCCCCAGGACGAAGCCTTCGGAGCCTTCCTCTGAGACACTGGGAATTGCTGACAATCAGGTATTCTGTTGTTTGAATTCTTTAATAATAGTAACTTGGTAAATTTACCTACTCCTGGTGCCCTTTCGGATTGGATCTCATTAAAATTTGAGTTACCCACTTCCTCAAATCATTCAATAGATTGGTTCTTTTTCAAGTAGTTTAAATATAGTCTTGTTTGATTATGGGTGTTGCTTATTATCTGGTCAATCATGCAGGGATATCAGCCACCTGTGAGCTCAGTGCAGATTGAAAGCGTTCATGAGATGCATCCAACTACAAATCCACTGAAAGCGGCCTCTGCTGGGGAGGATGATGGGAGTAAAGCAGTTGAACGTCCAAGATTGAATCCGAAACCCCGCTTCCTGCCTGTTGAGCAGTCAGATGAAAGTGCTGAACGAACAAGGTTAAAAATCTTGCTTTACTCGTGTCTGCTTAAGTTGTTCTCTATGCTTACTAGTTTTCGCAGTCATGGATGGTGTCTGCTCTGGTTACTGAGATTTCTTTGCTATTTGATGCACAATGATCTTAGCATTGGAGATGAGGTAAAAACTTGGGCCAATTCTGCTAGTAGGCTTAATTGGTCAATGTCTATCTTATGACACAAGGATCATGAAAAGCTGATGGCATCTTGAATATAATGGAAGTAAAACATAGAAATTGATTTTCATTAATCTGCTTCTTATGTCCTCCAAAATTCTCAAATTGATGATTAAGTCGGCTTCATGCTGGTGGCTAAGGATCCATAGACAGGAAGGATAAATGGAAGAAAGAGCGACTAACATTCAATTTGTTGAAGGCTGAAGATATGTTGATCTATTATTAAGCCAGTGATGATTGAAGTTGCATTTAAATATTATTCTAGTACTCTTAAGTTCATCTCTTCTGAATGCAAAATACATTGTTCCATTGTGAATCAGCCTTGAACAGAATTATATAGGTTTTCAACCGATATGCTATATTGCGGAATTCTTCCATCACCTATCTGGGGCTTCCCTTTATACTTGCTAAGCTGAACTGTTGGGCTAAAGTTAAGATGAGACTTGAAGGTTGGATAGGTAATCTTCTCTTTATGCGGTAAGTTGTTACTGACTGATGGCTTTGCTCCATAGCATTTTGCTACTAGATGTCTCCTTTCTAGATGCTTTCATCAGTTGTGGAGACTTCAATGCAGTATTTCAGTATGGAAATATCTCAGAACAAGGAAAGATTATGCACCTGAGGAGTTTGGAGGAGAATCCTAAAACTGAGAACTATGAGTAAAGCTTTGCTTAGAAAATGGATATGCGGGCTGCTTTCTTTGTGAGGGTTTATGACTTAAGTAGATATCATTGTTTCATAAGGAAGTCTCCTTGGGATCTACTTGGATAAGTCCTCAAACATATTCAATTTGAAGAGTTATAGTTTAATTATTTCCTGTTATTAACTTTGGAATATGGATTAAAATGTCTAGGGGAGGTCAATTCAAATTATGATTTATTGCCCCCTATTTTAGGAAGGAAACCATGGAGTAAGAACATGTCCCACATTTTATAAATATGGGAGAGATGCTTTGGGTGTCTTAAAAGATAAAAGTAATTGCATAAAGCTGCAACTTGATGATGTCGATAAGCTTTTCCAAATACTAAAACATAATGTCATATGTGGCTGTGTGGCTGATATGAGACTTGTTCAAATGAATTCTTAATGGATTTAGATTTGATATCCTGATAGTTAGCTCAATCTTTGTAAAATGTTTGGTTTATATTTAGTTGCTCAGGTAATTAATGTTGGACAGTTCTTTTTTCTTTTCTTTTTTTGTTTAAAGATATACAAGGGTAGAAGAAATAATGTGGTTTAGCTGTTTACAACTTGAGGCAGCAAGGCTTCCCTTTACCTCTTGACAAAGCCTCATGGCTGCATCATTTTGAATATCACCTGAAGCTTAAAGATTGGGCTGTTAATATATTCTTTGAGATTTGTAAGTGTTTGGAAAAAACTCGCTAAACCTATTTTCCTTTGTTGCTAGGCAATTTGGAAAGATAGAAGCATAAGGATCTTAATGATGAATCTTTTTTCTTTTTGATTCTTGAAGATGCCTGCATTCACATGTATCAATGATGCCCACATGGGTCCCAATAGATTCAACAGCCAGTACAAGTCATCATGCCCCAAGTATCATGTGCCAAGGGGTGTGATTTGCAGTAGCTGCTAGATCATCCTCCATAGCTCACCTAGCACATATTGCTTGTACTTGCAATTTTTAGGTACTCTTTTTGATTGAAAGGGAGGTGGAAAAAACTTCAGCCGGCGTGTATTAGCAAAAGTGTAAATATTTACAACATAGAAGAAATCAGCAAACTGAAGAAAAGGTTTACAGATAGAGGACTGTGAAGACAAGTTTTTCTCTTGGCCATGGCTGAAGCTTTGATCATGCCAATTTAAGACAGCATATTCGGCAAGTTGTTCATTTTTGACCAAACCTCTCCAAAAGCAGGCATCTGATTAGGATTACAAAGAGCTGACCAATCATTGAAGCATTGGAGGTCATCAGAAGCTACAGAGTTCAATTGTTTATAAAAATTCTCGGCATTTCTTTCTCTCCAGCAAACTCAGGTGAAAGCTGCAAGTAACATAAGAATAACAGGTTGAATAGGTTTAGATTTTTTTTTTTTTGTCTTCTAATGAGGCAAAGATTTTCAAAGGAGGATTGTGGATGCAGCACACGGAGCAAATGACATATGGCCTTCCAAATAGTAGCAAAGAAATCTCAGCTACAAAAAAGACAATCATCTGTTTCAGATGCATGTTGACAGAGTACATATCCCCCAAGGCTTTGTCCTGGCTTCCTTTGAAGCAAACTCTTGTTATTGATCTTTTCTTCTAGCTAAGCCAAAGAAACCATTTATTTTTTGAGGCACGTGTAAACTCTGCAGAGATGAAGCGAAACTGCATTTGATTTCTCTGGTAAGTAAGAATTGGTAAAGAGATGCAGTGGAGAAGACTCCTTTAACATTCATTTTCCACAGCAATTGATCATCATCCGAATTCAATGTAACCAAAGGCAATAAAGAGGATAGCTAACAAAATTATGTGTGCACCTCAAATGTGGGGCAGATTGGTAACCTGATCCTCCAGATCCTTGACCTTGAGTTGAGAGTGTGTGCAACTGTGCCATTCTTCCTGCAGCTGTTTTTGTACAAGAAGAAGATAGTTTGTAATGGTGTGTTGCAAATCTAGCTCTCTTTCCAAAACGGGTGCCTTGACCATTTTCAATCCGGAATTTAGTTCTCTTCCAAAAAGCCGGATGGTCAGTAACAATGTCATGCCAAAGGCTAGAGCATCTTCTGAAAAGGCTTCCAACACATAGAAAGTCTAACCTTCTTATGATATGCAAATGGTATCTACCTTCTCCATAAGCTTGGGTCATTTGAAAAGAATCTCCAGCCCCATTTAGCAAGTAGTGAAGGGTTCATGTGGCCAATGCCCTTAAGACCAAGTCTTTTTTGAAGACAAACAGTTTTCTAGTTAATTTTACAAGAGAACCTGAGGAAGAGGAGCCTCTCCAAAGGAAAGATCTTCTGTAGCAATTGATCTTCTAGATGACCTAAGCAGGTACCTTAAACAGGGACATGAAGTACAGAGGGATAAAATTGAGCGCCGAGTTGATTAAGGTGAGATGCTCCCTAGAAGAAAGATATTTACTCTTCCAAGATGCTAGCCTGTTCTCAATCCTCTACACCAAAATCATCCAATCTTCTTTCGAAGGTTCTCCTCTGCTCAGTGGTAGACCAAGGTATTTGAGTAGGAGAGGCACAATGGACAGTTAAGCCAGCAAGCACAGTCCACCCCCAAGGGATGAGCTATGAGCAATAGTAAAAATTGAACTCTTTTGATAATCGATAGATAGCACCGAGATTTGCTTAAAACAGTAGAGGATGGTCTTCAACACAGCCATATAATCTTTTCTTGCCCGAGCAAAGACTAATGTATCATCTACATACTGAAGAATTTTTGTCCCGCCACAAATCCAAGAATTCCCCAAACCTTCAAAAATCTTAGCTGAGGCTGCGGCATTAAGCATTCTGCAAAGAGGGTCAACTGATAGAATAAATAGGAAATGAGAGAGGGTCATCTTGCCGTAGTCACCTTCTGCAAAAGATCCAATCCCCTGTCTCACCATCTACATTGATTGCAACCTTGTTCCAAAGGAGGTTCTCCAACCAACAATTCCATCTTGGTGGAAAATTTTTTTGCTAAAGCAATCTAAGAAGATAACTGGGGGCAACTTTGTCAAAGGCTTTTGAGAAGTCTAGCTTGCAGATAACCCCGTTCTGCTCTCCTAATATGATGAAGGATTTCATTAGCACAAAGAATATTGTCCATAATTGACCTTCCTTTGATGTAGGCTGATCGAGTAGCGTCCATTAGCTCCTTCAAGAAGGGTTGAAGCCGGTAAGCAAGTACTTTTGATATTAGTTTTGCGTAGCTATGAATAAGACTGATTGGCCTGAAGTTAGATGGAGTTTTTGCCGCCTCCTTTTTAGGAACTAAGGTGAGGATAGTGTAGTTGATTCTTGCAAGATCAATGTTATGATCAAAACTTTGCTGGAAGAGGTGGAAACTGTCATCCTTGATTAGATCTCAAAAATGCTGGAAAAAGCATATGGAGAAGCCATCTGGACCTGGGTTTTTGTCATCTTTGAAGCTGAAAACTGCTTGTTTTATTTCCTCCAATGAGAGAGGCTATTCAAGCTTGCTGAGAACCAATTGGGGCTGGGGATAGATGCAATTTCAGTCCGAGTCAAGGGGAGGGACCATGAGCACATAGAAAATATTTTTGAAGAATTCTATGAGGACCTTCTTAATTTCATTTTTACCAACGATCTCAGCTCCATTCCAATCAGTAGAGGTGATCCAATCAAATTTCCTTTGGATATGGGCTGTTGTATTTTTTTTTTAATATAAAATGGGAGAATTTTCATCTTTCTTTTATTGAGTTGTTTAAATATCTACATATTTATACAGCTTTTTTAGTATGTAGAGTTTTTGTGAGGCAACCTGGTGCCCCAGAAGGAGAACTAAGTTAATTGGGTGATCCTATTTATCTAACAAGTTGTAGGGGCTCGAAGTTAATGCAGTGTTTCGGTTGAAGTCTTAACTCTTTGGGATCCAGACCAGGCCTTTCATATTTATCATGGACATGACTCTTGTACAGGTATTTGATAGCCTCCTTCATGGCATGACATCCATCTTGGAAGCAAGAAAAGGCATTGCTTTCTCACTTCGTTGACAGCATTGGCCTTGAATTTAAGAACTAGGTTAACAGCTGCATGCTCAAAGAAGCCAGAAGAGTTCCAAGCCCGAGAGACCACATCTGAAATCTCATAATGTGTTAACCAACTTCTGCAAACTAGAGACTTTTGGTTTTGAGCAGGACTGCAAAAGATAGCTTGGTGAGAACATGATCAGAGCAGGGATTAGGAAGGGCGACCTCAAAGGTATGAGGACATATGTCATCCCATTTAGTGGAGATCTAGAATCTATCTAACTTTTCCATGATCGGGGACTCTCTATGCTTACACGAGGTGAAATCATGTCCCTTAAGTGGAAGGTCCAGCATCTGATTCAATCTGATAAAGGAGAGGAAGGCTTTTGAGATCTTTTTGGCTTGTGGTAGTCCATTTCTTTCCTGCATCTTGTATAAAGCATTAAAGTCACCAGCCACAATCCAGGGCCCACAAGAGGTGGATCTTATTTGTCTTAATTCTCTCCAGAATAATATCTTGAGGCCATGGGCAGCAGGTCCATATGCTGTGAAAATCCAACTAAGATTAAGCATTCTATCAAACCACTGCATGGTAGCAGAGAACCTCGGAATCCCCTTCTTTTCAATGTCAAACAACCCCCAGCAGAACCAACTGAATTGCAACTGAACCAAGAGTTGATCCACACTCCCCCCCCCCCCCCCCTCCTCCTCTCCGGAATTTGATCTCAGAATAAAGGATGAAGGATTGTCAAATTTTGATTCCTGGATCCCCCCAGCACAACAACATTAGAAGCCAAGAAGTTTTTAACCATTTTTCTCACAGGATTTCCAGGTCCTCTTACATTCTAACAATGTTTTGTAAGATACAAGGTAGGTCATGTTCACGATGAAGTTTGTAGTCATGTATATTATGGATTGGAATTGAAGGGTAACATATTTATCAAAGAATTGGAGTAGGAAGAATGAGATGGTTGAGGATTTGAAGATCTTTGATGTGCTGCAGTATAAATTTTGATAAACTAAATTTTGATATGTGCCCTTACTGGTTTTTACCATTACATGTGTCTTGGTGTGTTTTCATATATTAGAAGGACAATATATTCTCCCAAAGATTCTTTAATTGATATGAGAGATATCTTTTATAAATGTGTCTCATTTGAAGAAGAGGTTGTCACTTAAAATTCTAAGTTTGACAAGGAACAAGTCCATGATGGAAAATAAAATTCTTTCAAAGCACCAATGATAATATGTCAATTGAGATTATGATGTAGTCATGCCAATTTGCAAGGGCCTTAACTTTGCAAGTTTTCAAGAATATATCGTATAAATAAGTTATCCATCTCTGTGTATGTTGGAAGTTTCTAATACATCTTTTTTGTCTGATTTGTAGAGCGTCTGTTTAGGCAGTTAGAGTCTATGTTCCCATGCCGAGTCCTTAAATCTTTTGTGTGGATTCATTGTGGACTAGGTGGAAGCGGTATTGACCATTGAGAATGGAAGGTTGATGCTTCAACCTGCTTATTTCCATTGATTGACTAACTTGAGATTGAAGAACTTGAGAATCATTCATTTGTTGGAATATTGATCACTTAATTTATCTGATCTTGGTATCACTGGCTTGACCACATTAAGTTCTTGAATGGGAGAGGAAAAGCACTCAACCCTTGAAGTGGATTATGGTGGTTTCAAATTCAAACAATAAGGAGATGCTGGAAGTAGCTAATCTGAATTTCCCCTCCTTTTATTTGATTCAATTTGGAAGTAACCTTTCAAAGCCAGGTCTAAGGACATACCAAGTGATAAAACATGAATTTGGATGTATGATGCTTTCTTCTTGTTTCATATGCAGGTCCCGGTCTTTCGGATGTTATCTTCAGTTTCTTTTAATTATAAAATTGATCTGTCACTTGAAGATCGGCTAACTTTGTTTTAATGTATTGGGGTTAATAACATGGCAATTATCTGCTGTTCCAAATGCATTTATTCATTTGTTCATATCTATTCATTCATGCGTTCATTCTAATGTCTTCTCACTTCTGCTGTGTCTTTGTTTGTGTTCATTACCAGTAACTATGCTGGTATCTGCGTTCGCACATGCATGTATATGTAAGTTGATCCATGTGCTCTGAAGTTCCCAAAAGAGTGTATGCTGATTATTTTTGCGCGCATTTGTGTGCATATGTGCTGAAATCCTAAATTTTAGTGACTCTATGCTATATACAGAAAATGAAAAATTTTCATGTCCCAATAGCCATTCAACTCAAAGGTTTTCCGCTAACAATCTTTTGTAATCAATGTGCTCTAATATGCTGCAAGTTGTGACATATTAAAACTTGTGATAGATGTCCTATTGCAACTTTGAACCTACCAAGAATAGGTCCATCAAAAAAGAAGAACTTAGCAAGAATAGGCCATAAATTTCTCTCTCCCCCCCTCCCCCCATCCCCCACACACAAGCACATGTTATTCCATGTAGAATGCTCAATGGCTTATGGAGTGTGAACCAAATGACTTACGATGACTGTTTGAAAATGTGGAATGTTATTCATCTGCTTAACGATTTTGTAGTCTATTTCTTGCTGTAGGCAAACTGTGTTTGGTGGTGCTCGCCCGCGAGAAATTGTAAGTTTCTGCCCTCCCTGACATATTTAAAATGGTGAAAAGAGAGCTTCTTCTTTGTCCCAGCATTGACACACACCCACTAAATGCCTTGTTTTTACTGTTTGCTTTTCTTTCTGAATACGTTTGTGGTGGTGAATCTATTGCAGGTTTTGAAGGAGCGCGGGGTCGATGCTTTTGCTGCTAATGATCTTGACATGACTGTACCAGCTAACAGGTATTGAGTGTTTTCAATGGCTAAATGCTGGTTATGACATGCGATTTTTTTTTTCCAATTGGTTTGAATAACCTATGCATTATTAGCTCACAGAACACAGGAAGTGCTTTTGTGGAATCGTTGACAAAAGCATCTTACTTGCTATGTACTTTTATAATCTGTAATAGTTTTTGTAGTTATTGTTCTAGAGTTTAGAACAAGGTTAATCGTCTCGGTACCAGATCTCGTACTGGTACCATGCTGGTATAATGTCGTTAGTCTGGTATGAGGGTTGGTTCGGTGTATGTAGACTCGATATACCTTCGTACCAAGTGTTGGTTGGGTATCAGTATGTTATATAATATGGCGTGGACTAGTACGGTGAACCTTGTCTAGAAAGTTAATATGAGATAATTCCAATTAAATGTTGCTGCACTGATGGGTTGTAAATCAGTAATTAACCTGCATTCCTAGATGCATATAAGTGCAATTTATATTGTACAACCTACTTTGCCGGAGAGGGAAATACCTATTTACTCTAAATTTGGAGTAGGAATGGTAAATGACATTTAGAAAATTGTAGTTTTAGAATTTTTAATGTAAATAGTCTATTTTTAAGTCTATTATTTCTTTAACTAGTATGGCCATGTTTGAGATGCGGGTTCATGTTTGTATTCTTAAATAAGTTTGTTAAATTCTGTCAATATTCTCCATCTGTTATTAGCTTTCTTTCCTTTCATTGGGGGACTTTCTATGATTGAAATTGAAATAATTGCTTTGCGTATTCTATCCTTAAAGAATGTTAATGTTTTTGGTTACCTGAAAAATGCCTACTTTTCTGTTCTTTTTGTATTTTCCTAACATGTTATAGTCCGAAAGTTAAATGTTGTTGCTAAATTAGGAGTGTATAAAGTTAGCCACCTTCGTGAAGTTTTTATCTTATCACATTGTTTAAATGCATCCTAACTGACTTTGTCTACTGGTGTCTTTTAGGGTTAAAAATGACCTTCTGAAGACTGACCCAAAGCTGGAGCCCGGTCCTACCACCCGGCCTGGTGGAAGGTCTGAGACCTTTACCCTTGTACAAAGGGCCGGAAGGGATCTTGAGAGAAAAGACCATCGGCCTGATGTCGAGAAAGTGGATGTGCAGAGGAGTTCATGGAGGAACAACAGCTGGAGGACAACTAGAGAGATTGAAAAGCCACTGGAACAACCACGCCCAGATCCTGGCACCTGGCGCAAGCCTGTTGAGGAACCGGAGCCTGATGTCGCAGGGCCTCGTTTTGGGAAAGCAGCCTCTGCGTTGGAGCTTGCTCAAGCTTTCACAAAGCCAGTGTCTGATTGCAGGCCTGAGAACCGCTTCACTGGCCAGAGGAACCTTCCCAGCCGGACTCAGGTGCCCTTTTCCCGTTTGACAGATTACTCCGGGCCCCCCCAAAGACAGTTGAATGGCTATTGATCTCTTTTGAATCAATGAATGGGTGGTCCACGGGAATTCATTCCTACTGCAAAACACTGGCAACCTGCTGCTGGTATTCTATCTTCACATATCATGGGTCTTGTTTGTTCTTCTCTCTTTCATTAACCCTGGGAGGTTAGGTGGGTTGCCTTCTGAGAGGCAAGATCCAAGCTGCAGATTTTATTTGACCCCAGAGAATCTGTTTTTACATCATCATTCTCACCAAGGGAGATGGATAATGAAGAAATCTTTCAATCTGTTGCTTTGATCTTTTTGATGACAGTGTTGTGTCTTATAGAAACTGATGCTGAACTGAAAAATTTGAAGATTATTGTGCATTGCTGACATTAATCAAAATCCTAAAAGATTTGGCCAAGAATGTGTACGAGGTATTTCAGCCGTTTACTTTGACGATGATGGTCCAAAAAACATGTCACCTGATATGCTTAGAATTGTTGTTTCTTTACTTCTTGGTTTCCTCCTTCCTAACTGGGGGTCCTAGTTTCTTCTTGGGCCCAGGACTTGCAAGCTGCTTTACATAAACATTTCTTTATTGGGGATAATTCTCGACATATTTTCATACGTTGATATTTTTTTTTGTTTTTTTGATTGCTCTTTCTTCTATATTGATGTTTGCAACTTGGAACCGAAGCCTGCAAGTTGCGTTTTTCCTTTACCTCTTTTGATCAGCTGATTATTTCCTCTGAGGCTGCTATGGCATTTATAGAGTAGGGTAATGCATTCGTTCAAAACATGGCAGGGGTTTGTTTCCTTAAAGATGTGGAAAAGGGGAAAGCTTTAAGCCATTATTTTGACCTTAAACATATGATTTCCGCTTCTTCAAGCCTGTTATTCATACCAGCATTTTCTGGTAATATGAGGGCCGAAGGCAGTTCTGTTAATCCATTAACAGAAATTATATATATTTTGGCAGCTTTAGAATTCTATAGAAGAGATTGAAAACAATTAAATCTTAAACTGACAACAATCTCCAAGACCTTAGTGACATGTCTTCCGAACTGAAGGGCTTGCAACCATTTATTATAGATTGTGGCTTTATGCCCTCAGGGAATTCCAAGCGGCTAACTTTCAATATTGCACAGCAAGCAAATAAGCAAAAAGTAGACTTATAAAACAATTGAATTATGCACAGAAGCACTACAAATTTGCATTATTAAGAAACAACACATAAGTCACAATTTTCCATTTACGTCAAGAAAGCACAAGACATTTTGCTTCTAGTTCTTCAAACGGAGAGCTTCAGAACAAGAAGGCAGCGGGAGAAAACGAAGGCATGACCGTGGGAACTCCATAGTGCCTGCAAAACCAAAAATTTTTATCTAAGTTCTTCTATTCACTTGAAAGAGAATTTTTAGACCAATCCGGCGAACTCTAGAGGAACAGGCCAAACGTCTTGTCAATAAAAGATGGAGGGTGGCCAGCCGAATTACAGCTCACAAGAAGCACTGGAAGACGAGGTCTACCCTCACACATCAAATTATTGGGCATGGCCGGGTCAAAAACATGCAACGCATCGGGTCCAAAGCTACCCTTTGGACTCGATTGCCAACAAATCGAAGTGGAAGCCCCACTTGGACGTAATCATGCATATGGATTAGCGTGCAAGCCAGAGTTTATCGTCTAACCAGGATTCTCAGGCCAAACCTATAAAAATTTTGACTATTCTCAGCCTAGAAGTAGGCCTACTCATGCCCTGGTGAGAAGTGAATGAATAAAGAATAAAATACGCCAGTGCCGCTAGCACTTCACGTTGAATACAAATTTCAGCATGGACTCTGGAATCAGCCATCGGTATTGCAATTTTGAAGTCACCTACTGCTCATGCATGCTAAAGTCAGAGGAGTGTTATAAAATCGGCAGATTATAAGTCTAACAGGCTACGTTAAATTAGAAGAAATTATATCCTGTACCATATGTACCATGCTAATCATCTTGTCTTCTTTTTGCGGACCTTACTTAAGATGTACTCTTCTTGGTGGTTGGCACATAGAAAACAAAATAATTGGCTTGGTGCATAGCTAAAAATGCCTAAGGAGAAATTGGCAAGGTTAAGAGGCTACAAAACAGCATTTGGTGTGGATAGAAATACCACATAAAGCCGCATCCATACCACCCAACGCACCCTCTCTCCCTCTCATCAATTTGGTTTTCCCGACTGATATAAGGCTGTGTGCTGTTTTGTACAATAAAGACGCTGGCACAGCAAAAGTGAGCAAGTTGTTTCGACCAGTTCTTTCCTCTCTGTGGGTGTGACCATCTGGTTGGTCGCAATCTCCACCGGTTTAAAAATTTAATAAAAGAGACTGAGAGAGAGAGATGACTCCGTTGAACAGATGGATGCCCAATGCAACCCACTCTCGGCTTGGAGAATCGCCACGCGAAAAAAACAAGGAACAAAAAAACAAAAGAACTTGATTCATTCTATCGATATCTCCGAAAGCCAAAAAATAGTGTGAAATGGGAATCTCAAAGCGGGCCACGAAGGGAAAGGAGATCTCCTCCTCCCTTCGGATGTCCGCATGGAATTTCTATGGTACGCTTTTGGCTTACCCTGGCCGGAACACCGACGAGGCGGCATCGGCCCTGGTAGCTCCACGTCATCCGATCTCGTACGCCACGACCATGCCGTGCGGCCACGTGGCGGGCACTACTAGCACACGGGCGCGCGGCCCGCTGTTCTACTCGCCGGCTTCCTTATCCGGTTACAGAGAGAAAGAGAGAGAGAGATATATACCGGAAGTCGTCTCGTTCCTTGCGAGCAAGAACCCTCCCCGTCGATTTGGCCCTCGACATCCGCGTTCCACCGCCCCGACCCGCACCCTTCGCGGCGACCCCCGCCGTCGCCACCGTCGTGCCGTCCTCGGAGATAGCGACGAGCGACGGCCTCCACGGCGACGCCGACCCGTGTGAGGGTCTCCGCCGGGGCTTCTCAGCATAAGCGCAAGTCGTCGGGGAAAGCGGCGGTGCCGCTGCCTCCTCCGTCAGCCGTGGGCTCGGCGGCGGCGCCTCCTCCGTCAGCCTCGGGCTCGGCGGAGAGTCCTCCGGCAGAGCCGCGGGACGGCCACAGGGGACGAACTCCAGAAGCCTCATCTCTCTCCTTTTTCTTGTTTTCTCGCAGTGGCAGGAGTTTACTGCATATTTACAGATTTGCCATTGTTGGCCCTGGCCGGGTAGAACAAGACACCGCCTCCCGGAACGAAGCTCGGAATTTTGTTTCCCGAGGGCTCTCTTATATGGAGAATCCCTCGACTCCTCGTTGACCATTTGTTTGACCAAAATGCCCTCGCTCGTAATGCGCCTGGCCAGGGTATTTCGGAAATTTAAAGACGTGCCTACCTTCGCCGGCAGCCACTCTGTAGGATTAATTGCATTTAAATAATACACTATTGAGAAAATTACATCTTAATTAGTTCTTTTTAGTTTGAATCATTGTTACCCCGCCGTCCATTATTGTTAAGTCAGCGTACGATATGCCCATGTTTATGCTGTTGTTCCTAAATTATCCCGGAGACCTTGGGATGATGTGCATATTTTAATGGGGTTGCTCATGAGCAGATTGGGATATATCGCATACTTAGAAGGCAAATGCAGGCTGCACTAGCCAAGCCGCACCAAACCGGCCCTCGGGATAGGGCGGATCTACCGACGATCTCCATACCTCCTCGGATGAAAGTGCTTGAACTCTAGGATAACAACGTATATATGAGTTTGTTTTTTGAGTGATAACAACTTGAAAATATAACAACCATGGAGCTCACCCAAATAGGTTAGGTGGATGGTATTATTTGAATTTTTTGGTCCGATATAAGCATTTAAGAACTACTCACTGTATAGCAGATATAGGACTAACCACATGTATGCATGGATTCTCATATGCTACTGACATTTTAAGCCCTAGCATTCAGGCTAAGGTTCTAAATTTATTCAAATTTAGTAACAAGTATCATAAATCCAATCACAGGCACCATAATTAACACGTGATCAGCTCAAGTAATCCAATACCATCTATAATAACTAATGGATCTATACAAACATTTAATTAGTTCTACATCGGATATGATTGAGTAGATCTTGGATATTTATACAAAAAATCTAAATAAGACCTTCTACGTAATCTTATAAGAAACGTGAGAGCTCTTGATCCTCCTTACGAGCTCCATGTCCATGTGTGCTCCTCTAGAAGTCATGCTGTTGATTTGCTATGAGAAAGTTTGTCCTTCCATGAACTGGTCTCTGAGGCCCTCAGGATGATCCTTGCCATCGGTTCACCATCTTTGGTGACTCTGGCCTATGCGCACTAGCAGAACAATGGGCAAAGCAATCGATGCACAGTGAGGAGATGTGGAGCTCAACATCGCCATGGCCATCGAGGTGCTCGGCTGCCTTCTAGAGGTCATGAACCTCTAGATCGACAACAGGAAGTCAGAGACGTCCTTCGCCAAAGGCCACATCGATAACCTCTATGCTCCTATCACCGAGGAGAGACGTCCTCTTGTAGGCCTCAAAATATGCATGATTGGTGAATTTTGTAAGATAGTTGCGTATGAAAATTACGAATCAAGTTTTACCTAATCGATCAACAGCCAACTAGGTTATGCATCTCTTTGAGAAAAAAAATGATAACACATATGATGGGTTATATAAAGCTTATTTATCAAAACCGGTATCTTCTAAGGATTTTTGTAGTAGGAATTTTCATGTTTAGACTTTTTTTAACTACTCCTATGGCTAAGCATTTGGCAGATTGTAGGTCCACCAATAAACAATTTTTTGAAAGAAGTCCACCTATGCTGCTATTGAGGACCGGCTTGGCCTAGGCACCGAGCGGAGGAAGATGCTGGAGGACTCGATAGTGAGGTATTCGAGTTGTATAAAGTTGCAGTCTATGCGAGGCCTGTCTTAGGATTGATGGTTACATTTAGGGCCTAGTTTGTGATCAAGCTCTAATCTAAAACAACAAGCACGAAGAAGTCTTTTTGCCAAAAAGTATCTGACAGAGAACCTTCTAATGCTTAAGTCAGGATGATACCTAGAAAACAAAAAAGGTTTTCGGGATAATCAGTGTGATGGTCTGTTAGGGCACAAAAGTACTTAACTAGAAGGTCTCCTAAAGTGTGGATTGTATAAACAAGGGCCAGTGTCCGTTGCTAAAAAATTCGGACACATGGGTCGGTTGTGATTAGCAGGCCACCGCATGTTTTGACAATTAGGCACGAGCGTTTGACACACGTATCACCTCCCACATGTTTTGCTGGTGTGGTGTTGGAACCGCCAAGGATCATGGCTAAGGTGTTGCCAACCGTGGAACTTTAAATATTTGAAGATTCATTTGTGTACTTCTAAGCTTACCATGTGGCAAACCCTAGTGTCAGTTAAGAGGCTTCGTGGAGAGCTTTGGTTGGCCAGCTTTTTATATGAGCTGTGGCCGGCTCCCAGGCACATCAACCTATATACGAACATGGAAGCAGTACTGAATCGTGAGTTTAACTGTGCAAATAGTCAAACCTAGCAGTGGCCATGGAGATTCTTAGGTTCATGGATTGCAGTGTGTGATTGTGCTCGCACCACACAGTTGGAGATTAGAAGATGACATTCAAAGTAAAAAACAATTGCATCTGATATCGAAAAGGACCTCATGGATATCAGTATGGATTTGCTATGCCTTTCACCATAATCAGACAAACTTTGTGGCCTATTATTTATCCTGTCTTTATTAAGAGCAGCCCACGTTCATCGCACTCAATTAATTAAACCAAGTAACATGGCCAAACAAACTTTTCATTGATTGGCCATAGCTTCCGGTGTAATTGCCTTCATCATTTCATCTAAATTATTGGAGCTTTAATATTAATTAAAAACTGTCACTCCCTGAAAATGAGGGTTATGTAAGTGACCCTTTCCCTTGGGTACGCTAGCTGAGTATTGCTTTTATTCATCAAGCCTCATCAAATGGCTACGAGTGTCACAAGCTCCATGGTTTTTGCCTCGATCTCATCCTATGACAGTTGACAGGTAGGAACAGTACTTCAGTGTATCATCTTAAAAAGAATTAGTGCCACTAACTATAATCAAAACATTATTAAATAGCACAAACCTTGTAAGCTATGGAAGCTTGGTTAGGGACATAGTTGACCATAAGAAACCTTAAGAAGAATTTAGCACATCCGCAGATGCTAGCTTATATTATTGCTTCTAGTTGACTAGATGGCTCTTAGATGCTTATCCGAGAATCCGGTAAGCTCATATCATGTTTAAAGATGGGTTTGAGGACAAGTAGTAATGTGACCCAGTTGATCTTCCAATTTTCTAGGAAATTCTGGACAAGGTCTGGGTAGCCATCAGAGACATTGCAATGCCACTACCAGTGGATTTTGGTAATAGTTTGGGTTAGTGGGAGGGTACAAGTGGCGGACAGAAATGGAGAAGGTTCCAGGGAAAAGGAGCTGATCATAATCTCCAATAAGATGGTCAGCCACATGTACAAAATCTTTGCTTCTAAGTCTATAAAGTGGTGTCTGCGTGTTTCTAGAATTTTAATCCATCAAACCATAAGAGATCACATTTAACCAAGCCACTGGAACCAATCAAGTCCTAAAACTTGTAACAACTCAGGATCTCACTCGAAATAGCTAGCCAGAAGGTATTATTTAGGCTCCTTAGTCCTATATAAGTACACAAGATCTCCTTAGCGAATAACTGATGTGGGACTAAACACACGCCCGTACGGATCCTCACATACTTTTTCTGTTTAAGTCCTGACGTTCTCGTCAGGCTAAGAGTTTAAATCTATTTAAATCTAATCACATGTATCACTATAAATCCGTAGTTAACCTCCATTAACCGTGGTGCAGTGTCTCCTAGTCCAGGTAGACTATGAACTGAGTTTGTTTTGATATCATTTGTAACAACACAGGACCTTACCCAAAATAGCTAAACAGAAAGTATTATTTGAGCTTCTTAGTCGTGTATAAGTATTTAAGATCTCTTCAGCAAATAATAAATATAGTACTAAATATATATGTGCATGGGTTCTCATAAAATTGTAGCACAATGAGGCTGTCACAAAGAGGCTACGCATGATTACATTTGTTGTGGCGTTCCCCAGTTTTTCTTTTCTTTTTCTTTTTTGATTTAGAACATGAAATATGTGAGTTGCGACTGGTGAGCCGAGAGAGGGGCCTCCTCCTTTGGTCTCGGGACGTTCCGTTTTTTTTTTTTTTGAGGGAAGGAGCACTTCCCCCAAAATTTTATTAAATTAAGATGACATGACTACGTGAAAGAGCTTCACAGCTTTGTAGTATAGTACGGGCTGAGGTTAATGACCGTGGGTCCCACGATCGCTTACCATCCAATGAAAAAGACAAGGAATGGGGGACCTGGGAGACCAAGTCAGAAGCCATGACAAAACCTTATGCAAAACGTAGGTCTACCATTAGCTACAATTAATGGTGACTCTTGAGATCTGAAATTGCGCTAAACTCCGGTGAACCTTCATGTTTACATCTCCTTTTGAGTCCTGTTCTCCATAAGGTCCAGATGTGTTGATAGTGGAGTGGAAATTGTGGAAACCTTGCCTTGAAAAAGAACAAAGTTCTCCAGAAATCAAAGTTAACTCCAAGTTTTTTGGGCGGCACACAAATTCCCAGTTGGCCAGATGTTTAATCTTGGATTGGTTTCCTTGACTACCCCAGAGAAAATTGGGGTAGCATGAAGCACTGAGTTTATAAGAGTTAATCTTCCTGCTAGTGTGAGTGTCTTCCTCTTCCAACCAGCTAGCTTCTTATCTATTCTTTCCAACATGAAGCTCCCATCTCTCTGGTTTAATGACTGAAGGTGTTTAACATGAGTAGTTCTTCCATCATTTTCATGATATGAGGAAGCATTGCCACCATCGTTCTAAAAAGGTGATGTCTCTTTTGCTTATTTTCTAATACATAGTTAAGGGATGCTTCTACCTCAGACTACTCATCATAGCTGCTTACTTGCCCAGAGCATCGATCTTTGTGCAGTAAGCACTTCCTAAGATCTATATAGATTTTGCCCTTATCGTGCAATTTCTTCTACTAGCACCTCCAACATATATTTTTCTCATCCATAGAACGGGGAAGCATACATGCATAAGATGAAGCCATGAGCAAGCTCCTGGAAGGACACTGGTGCCTGCCTGCGAAGATATATTTGTTCACTGGAATTAAAAAAAAAAAAAAAAAGGCTTTGTGTAAGTGGCATTGCTGGTCTTACACAACTTAGTTTTGTACAGGAATTGTAAAGGTCGTTGTGGTCATTATCACGTAAACACAAGTTGCCCATTATATTATGGCCAGGAGCCATCTTTGGCAAAGTGGTGGCATAGTGGTTGGATGTGAAATTCTGAAACAATCTTTTACCCAATGATAATATATATGATGTTCGTCCATTTTCTCACGGCAAGGGCATGTGCTCAAGGTTGCGACTTTTAGGAGACTTCTCTTACTGAATGAACGTCACTCAAGTCAAGAACTTTTAAAGCTCCATCTCTCTGCTTTACTTCTGATCATAAGCCTAATTGGCTAGATAGCTGATGAGGATGCCATCATAAGAGCATCTACATGTGCTAAATGTTCCATTAACATTGTCATGACTCAGAAAAGTGATTGATCAAGTGCTTGGAAACTAATGCTGTGTCTATCCCATCAACCTGAGGGCAGTTCCATTCATCTCAAAGCATATATAGCTTCACACAATCACATAAGAAACTTTTAGAGGTCATGGATGCAACGCCAGCATCTGCTAACCTTCTTTCTAGGAATGCAACACTCTTCATGAACCTTCCCTCTTTATTGGCAGCCTCTTTAATTATAGATGCAACAAAGAGTGGAGGAGCTTGATGGCCCTCTCATGAACCTTTTTGTTAGCTGATGGGGGGTAAGTCAAGCCAATAATGTAAGACGGAAAGAGAAGACGTGCAAGATGCTTTACAGTTTGGAGGTTTTCACACCAACCTTCTCTGCCCACTTCCTTAATAAAATTTGTTTGGAAGAAGATGGATTGCAAGTGGAAATTAGATCGGCACCTTGATAGAGTCGGTGGACATATCTTACTTTATTTTTTGAAAAGAAAGATGAAGCAATAACTTATGTTACCTCTTTTCCTAAAAAGAATGTGCTTCAAACACTAGACACTGCCGAGAAGAAAGAAAGGAGAGAGCTTTCTTTATGGCCACAAACCTTAATTGAGCCTGCGTCACTTAACCGAACCAGTAGGCCCAAGATGAGGGCCGAGATCAGATACCACTCTACCTGATGCCGCCTGGTAACCGGTGAGGAAATATAATTTGAGTGCACATATTCCTATATGTGTATGTGTGATGGCTAAACTAGGGGTGCAATTGAGCATATATAGCTAAGTTGAATAGCTAGAGGCTTGAAATCAACTCAACTTAAAGTGCTCAGGCTCAAAACTCGACTCAAGATTGATTGAGTCTTAAATCCAAGCTCGAATTCAACTTAATCAAAAAAAAAAAAAAAAAACAATACTTGAGATTGACTTGGTTTAACTCAAATATAAACTAAGCTGTACTCGAGCTTGAATTCAAACCTTGATCTTAATTAAAAAAAATAGTGAAAATAAAATATAACATAATATTATAGTTTAAACTATTAAATTAATAATATATTTTGAATAAAATATAATGCTATTAAAAATAAATATACTCGACTAAGCTTGCAAGCTTTGAGTCGAGTATTTTGCTACTCAAGTTGAATTCAAACCTTGATCTTAATTTAAAAAAATATAGTTAAAATAAAATATAACATAATAATATATTTTAAACTATTAAATTAATAATATATTATGAATAAAATATAATGCTATTAAAAATAAATATACTCGACTAAGCTTGCAAGCTTTGAGTCGAGTATTTTGCTACTCAAGTTGAATTCAAACCTTGATCTTAATTAAAAAAATATAGTTAAAATAAAATATAATGTAATAATATATTTTAGACTATTAAATTAATAATATATTATGAATAAAATATAATGCTATTAAAAATAAATATACTCGACTAAGCCCGCAAGCTTTGAGTCGAGTATTTTGCTACTCGAGCTTAACTCAAAAAACAATTCAAACAACTCGAGCTTGGTAGTAGTCAAGTCGGGTCGAGTTTGGGTCCGAGTCGCGGTCAAAGAGCTCGTGAGCTGTTTGACTCATTTGCACCCTAGATTAAAAAGCTTAGGCCTATTTATATAGAACGATAGGTTTTAATTGAGCTGATCCACAAACTTAGGCCCATTTTTCGGCCATTTCAGCTCTAGATCAAGCAAACTTGGTTATTAGCAGCTCCTGATGCAAACGACTGTTCCACTCATGTTCCTCAGGGAAAAAAATGAAAAATATTTATACTTAGTCCCTCTTAAGAGGGATCGCATGGGAATGGCTCAAAACTATTATGTTTCCCCCATATGTTCTTCAACACCGTTTCTATGATATCTTAGCCAGTGGCGGATGCCATGAAAAGTCTCCTACAATCCAAGCGACCCCCTGTTTGTAACTTTTAATCCTAACATTTAGATAGGCTGGGCCAAAACTTGGGACTAATAGCATACACTTGTGTGTTGCTAGGTAAATGGGCAAAGTTTGGGCCGGAGTACAGGCAATTGAGCCTATGACAGCCTCAAGGGGCACACCCTTTTGAAGTTTGCTCCAAGGTTAGCTCAAACAAAGATACAGGGAATGCCAACAGGCCAATCTTAGATTAAATCCTAATTTAAATTATTTTCGGGTTGAGTCATTGCTTGGGGTCTGTTACTCTATTAGTCCAAATATGATTAAAATTACCTTATTAGTCCCGATATACTTTTCTTATTGGCCGCATTGCTAGGCTATATATTGACGTACATATCGTTGTTGTAACGGGAAATACAAGATACATAAATTTCATCTTCCCCCCTTGTTTTAACAGGACCTATTGAGAATTTTGAATATGGTCAAGGTGCAATGTTGCCTTAGCTACTACCAAGCGACAAAGGCATGACAAGTAGCTTCGAACTCCGATATATTCATTCATGTAGTGTGTTCATTTCTCATGCTGCATGTCATGCAGCACACCAATTGCACCACCATGCGAACTTGTCCTCTTTTTTGAGAGAAACGGCGGTAGCTTCTCCAAAGTCATGGCAGTGTTGGTAGCTCAACGTTCCCAGTGTTCCACCTAGGCATCAAGCACAGTTCGGTCAGGCCAAATTCGAACAGCTTGGTTAATACAACATGCGAGGTCTGGACAGGAAAATTTAAGCTTATACAAAACAAATTTAGCCTACTGGCACATCTCTGGAAGGCCAAGAGGACTTGGATCTGTTAATTGGCATCCCTCAATGATAACACCGATCTCCGGTGGGAATAACCATGCATATATAATTTGGATACTCCATTGTTTCATGTGGTGGTGTGTGATGTTGTCTTCATGTTCTTAAACTATCTGTGAAGGTATAGGATTCTAGCAATCTCTTCGGTACTAGATCAAATGAAAAAGGCTTGGTTAATATTATGCAGAAAGAATTAAATGAGAAGAAAGTATCCAACATTACATAATGCAATGCAATGACTTATGTTGTTTGCCTGCCTCTTTTGGTACCACATTTTGACATGACTCAAGAATATTTGACAAAAGAAGCTTATAAACTAGTAAGAATTAGGAACCGGTAACAAGGCAATTTTGTATGGCCATAACGAGGCATTCAAGCGCCTCTAATTGATTACCATGCATGTCTCGGTATTGTCCAGTGTAACAATAAATAACTTGTAGTAATTTTCTTTTTACTTTTCTTCTTTCTTTTTGATTTTAGGCCAAAGTAATGAGAGGTTTTATCATAATGGCTGTTTGCCCTTCTTATTGAAGCATGAATGATTTTTGACCATTCAAATGAGAGGTTCCAAGTGCACAAAACCCAACAAAACAGTCTCATTACCTTAAGATATCCAGGTTAATCATAGTCATCATTTTGGTCACTCCACTTACGCTTACCAATAATCAAAGAGTGACATGCTCTTTAAAGAGAACTCCAACTGTCCTTTATGTTGGACTAGCATGGAGCAAGAGAACCAAGTCTTTGCTCTTTCATGATGTGTGTAGGCATGACAAGGAGCCAGCTCCTTTCAGTCTCAAAGGCTCAGAAACGAAGAACCAACTAATTAACAGCACAAGCCTTGGTCTTGTAATAACGTTGGACCAACTCTTCTCCTTCAGCTGGCCGAGAACAATCATGATGCCAATAGGACCTTACATACGCTGGCCTTGGAGGATAGTTGTAAACCCAAGGGCCTGTAGTGTTTAGGAATACCACGTACGGAGAAATGGTGGGAGGCTTTGTTAAGTAAGATAGCTGGAAGAATAGTCATGGAACCTGTTTGCCTTTGGCCCAAGTTTTTTTTAAAAAAAATAAAAAAAAAAAAAAAAAGCTAGCTGGAGGGTATAATTGATGGAACCTGTTTGCTTTTTCATCCTATATAAGTATCCAAAATCTACTAAGTATATAGTCGATATAGAATTAAATATATACTTATATGGGTCCTCACATACTTCTCCGATTTAAGCTCTAAAATCTTCGTCAGGCTAAAGGTTCAAATCTTTTTGAATATAATCATAAGCACTGAGATTAGCCCATAGTTAGTTCTAATAGAAATATGCTGTATGTCTTCATCCAAAAAAGCTAGTTAGAAGATATTATTTGGATTTTTTGGCTTTGCACACGTATCCAAGATCTATCCAATGCACAGCCAATATGGGATTAAACACATATCCACATGAGTCCTCACATAATACTATTTTAAAGGAGATTGGAGATCTAATGTAATGCCCAAGGGTGCGTCAATAGTTTGGAAGGAGATTTGCACGGCTTCAAAATTGATTTGTGATGGTTTTATTTGGTCTATTGGTCAAGGCAATTAAATTAATTATGAAACTGAACCTTGGTTCTCTTGTAGGACATTCTATCAGATGCCCTCATGTTGTAATATTGATTTGCCTGAATCCAAGCCAAGTGTTAACTTCATAGCAAGAGAGGGTGGGTGGAATAACGATTTAGTCCATCAATGCTTCCCGCCCCCGATTGCCGTTCAAATTGAGCGAACTCCATTGGTCGGACAGGGGAGATGATATCTTATGCTGCTGGAGTCCAGGATTTAAGTAGAGGATTATAGTGAGTGAAGTCTTCAACCAAAGAATGAGGCGGGATTGTTCTATGGATGATAACCATATTCCTATAATTTGGAAAATAAAAGCTCTCTTTCCTGAGTCCATGAGACGGTCCACATGAGACGTTGCCGGAGAAGAAGCAACAAAAGCAGGGGCATCGGGCGGCATGGGTGGGTGCTATCCCTTGCTTCAAGATATCAGGACTATGGTTAATGGCAGCACGGCGTTTCAGGCCAAACATATTTATAGAGAGACTAATGAGGCTGCAGATTGGGTGGCCTCGTATGTGGCCGATCACTTCAAAAGAACTCTGTAGGTTGGGGAGAGGGAGTTGTCTAGAGCGCTCCGTGACTTGTTGTTCTTTAATTTTTTGGATGTATTCGTACTAAAACTATATGAATCACCGTTTCGCCAAAAAAAAAAAAAAAAAAAGGAAACGAAAGCTTGGACCTGGCAATGGGTAGCGGGGATTTTAGGTTTGGGCCTTTCCATAAGGTCAAATTTGGGCCAGATTGCTAGGTTGTGGCTGGGGCAAGCCCTTTTCTGTATTTCATTGTTCCTTCCCATTTCCTCCGTTTCCCCTTTCTTCCTCTTTCTTTTTTTTTTATATATTCTTTTTATTCCTTCTCTTTGGCCTTCTAAGCCTTGCAGCATCTCATTTTCTTAGTTACATGATGGTGCTTGTCGCATCACTTTTTCTTAAAAAAAAATAAATTGCAAGCATTGACTAGAGGTGAAAATGGGTAAAACAAGTCCAATCGGCAGTTCTTAGGGATTTGCTTGTTAAGGGTCTGTATGTGCTTCTAAGGATCTTATGACCTATTTTTCAAGGCAGATGCTATGAACTTGAATTATTTGACCTCAACTAGAGCTGTTGGTGCAAATTTGGGTTCAGTCCAGATCATTTTCTCGTGGAAATCCAATCCGAGAGATGCTTCTGGACAAGTGATTTAATTATATAAGTTGTTATTTCACTATCAACTTAATCAATATATAAGAAAAATAATAATTGTTATTTTCACTGTTCAACTCTGTGGCAAATTAAGTTAAAATTGAAGTTTCTATATCAGCTAAAAAATTATTTTGATCCAGTGGACACTTTTTTACTAGAACAACAAATAAGGTTGGATGTAATAATGGCTATTTTTTTATTTCCAAAGAAACGAAGCTATTCTGAAATGACAAATAATGGGGGTTATTTCTGTAATGATGAAAGTTGACAGGGAGCTCCACAAGAGGCCGGTTATTTGGGAATACCACTTACAGCATTATTAAAACGCTGCACTAGAGGCATTGGCATGGGCATGTTACTTCTCTATGAAAAAAAAAATATATTCCCTTTAAGAAAAGAAAACATGTTACATTTTTTTTTCAAAAAAAGAAAAAACAATTATACGAAACTAATGTTGGAACGATCTAGATGAAAACAAAGAAAACTAAAGATGTCCAAAAAGATAAAAAGAAAGAAAAAATACATTACGCATAGATTCACATAGTTCTAACCTATATCCATAGGTGAAAATAGAGTAGAGATTCCATTATAATTAAAAAAAAATTAGAGTATAAGAAATATCATCGTCCCTCAACAAAATTCTAGTCCCAATATATCATCTCTATTATACTTTTCTAAAACGAAACAAAATTTCTGCTTCCACCACAAACTTTATACAAAATTTCTAATTTTTTTCTTCAAATATATTGAACCGAATCATTGAACGAGGCAGATCATTAAATTCATGACACACTTAATAAATGACAATTAAAATTTCACATCTACATGCATCTCATCTTGGTCCACAACCTGTTGAAGTTTAGACATAGGAGCATTAGGAGCACTTTCAAAATAGCAGTCAACGCACGCGTTACACAAGCACTGTTCATCTTTAAATTTTCCCGCACAGCATCAACTGTGTGGTGCTCCTTCTGAGCAGAAATGCTGCAAGATCCAACCCTCTGAACAGAAGATTTTCTACCCCATGACTCCTAATTCCATGCAGCAGCCAGTGCTGAAAGTCTGTGGCTGAACATTTGGGCCCTGTAGCATTACTAGTTCCTACTAACAGATGGGATTATATCCAGGGGTAGCCCAAAATATTTGGGGGCCTAAGGCGAACTCACTAGGAGGGGCCTTTTTTTTTTTCAAATAATGAAATTTTTTTAATAATTATAAAATACTTTAAAATTTTATTTAAAAATAATTCGTCTAGCTTTTTGAGATGCAAAATTACTAATCAAATTTTTATACTCAAGATCCATTAAAATACTATTTTCACTTCTAAATTAATTCACCTATTCATTTGATAATAATATTATCAAACAAAGCAATTAAAAAAAACACCACAAACAAATCAAAATATAAAAAAGTTAAAAATGATAAAATTTGATTGTGTCAAGAAAAACAAACTTAGGTCCCGACAAATAGTGCCGAACTTAATTGTATCGAGAAGAGGCCGAACTGCACGAACCTATAATTGGACCAAAAATCCCTTTGTTCAGTAATCAGTAACCACTAATCAGTATATACCATTTGATGAAGTACATTAATCATGGTTTTCTTTTTTGATGAAGTACATTTGATGAAAAATAATGAAAGATAACTACAGTCTACAGAGCACCATCTAATTCAGGAATAACCATGCTAACATGTCTGATGTCTCCCCAAAGCTATTTAACATGTCTAAACTCTAACTCTAAGGCCGTGGAGTATGGACGATGGACTTGGGGACTTTGGCATTTGGCAAACGAACCTTAAGTTCTTGCCTCCCGGAAGTTGGAGCCGGAGGATGGTGCCACGGTGGTGACGGTGCCTCAGGACTCAGGTGGTGTCGGTGGACCGTGGACGGAGGAGCCGAGGACGGCGAGAAGCAGAGGACGGAGGAGCCGAGGACGGCGAGTTGGCGACTGCGAGGAGCGGAGGAGCCGAGGACGGCGAGAAGCAGAGGATGGAGGAGCCGAGGACGGCGACGTCGGCGAGTCGGCGAGGAGCGGAGGCCGGAGGAGCCGAGGAGCCGAGGAGCCGAGGAGGATTAGAGCGGAGCTGCGGAGGCCGGAGGTCGGAGGAGCCAAGGAGAGCTAGAGAGGATAGAGGAGGTCCGGACTCCGGAGCAGGGGCGGCTGGCGGCCCAAGAACTGAAGAAGCCGTCGACAGTCGAGCCGTTGAGAAACTGGAGAAGAACTGGAGTCTGGGGCCTGGCCGAGAAGGTTCAGAAAAAAAAAAGCACTGGGAGAGAAGAGGAGGGAGAGAACTCAGAGAAGAGGAGGGAGGAAATCAGAAAATGTCTGTTGCCGTTGGTTGTCCTTATCGTAGGCTCGTAGCTCACCAGTCACGGTGTCACCTATAGCCGTAGCTCTTCTCGCTGAGTTGCTGTTTGTCGACGAGAACCCACTGTAGCGGGCCTAGCGGCGTAGCCAGGCGGCAGGCAGACAAACATCCTCCATGGCTCCATTCCTCCTACAGGCTACAATCCTACTCCTAGGCTCCTAGCTGGCTAGCTTTCAGATTTGAAGGCATGAAGCAGGCGCCAGGCAGCAAAGAGGGGCCTTCCTTGAACCGGGGGCCTTAGGCAACCGCCTCAGTCGCCTAAGGCTCGAGCCGGCTCTGATTATATCCTCCTTATACTGTGATTGGTAAGGCATCTCTATTACCATACTCTTCTCCTCCTTCTGAAAGGACTAATCCTCATCTTTCTAATGTATGCCTATCCCATCTATCTGAGGGTTGGCTCCACTTGAAGTCGAAGGCTCATCTCTGTCCCAGTGGCAAGGAGCGACGCCATCCAAATAAACGCTTTATTACTATGTTTATCGGTTGTTTTTTCTCTCACAGAGGTGGTGGATTGTTATTTCCTCTTCATTCTTGTATTCTTCATTTGGGCGTGTCCATTGATGCTTATCTTAATATACAGCATGCTTATCTTAATATATAGTATAGACTAATGGCCAGCCAACAGCCTTAGCTTCAATTAGAGTAGAAATGGTGAGTTGCTAGGCCAGCAATACAAGAAACTTTTCATATGCACTAATGGACATTATTGCAATTTGATGAATCACAAGCTATTTAACAATGTTTAATTCATTCTCCAAGTTTTAGATGCCTCCATCAATTATCAATTATTGTCGCCCACCATTGATGTTCCATTCGTTCAAACCGCAGGGGGCCCTAATTCTCACATTTAGACTTGAGAAAGGATGGGGGCGGCAAGACATGAATACCGTGTACGGTCTACACTATTTATAGTACCAACTACCATGAGTAATGAAGGAGCAAACAAAAAATCGTCTTCCTCTGGAAGAAAGTTTCTACAACCCTATTTTGTTTCATGGAGGGAAGACAGACAGCTTGGTAACGTAATACAACCCTAAAAGTTCAATTGTATGATGTGCGGAGGAAAATTGATTTTAAGAAATACTTCAATAGTTTTTTTATTTATTCTCTTTCCTTCTGAAAGTGAAAGAGGATACAACCTATTATCAAGGTAACTATGTGTCAATTGACAATGGTTGATGCTAGGTTGGCCGACCTAGGGGTGGCAATTTTTGACCAACCTCTTTTATCCAATGTGGACCCAAGTTGCCTTACTTGGCACATTGGGTTTGCGGGATACAGTTTAACCAATCATAAATTGCCAATGGGTCAGGTCTCGAACTTTAGGTTAGGACCCCTTAACTTATTGAGTTAGAGATGTATACATATGTGATGTATTTATTTAGAAATTTATGATTTATATTGTTATTTTATTTTTTTTAATTTTTTTAAAATTTTGATAAGAAACAGAGGAAGTAAAGTACTTTTGCCACATTTATTGATGGAAAAGATTAGGTACAAAATCAAAAGAAAGGGAGACCACAGAGAAGGAGCACAAAAGGGGTATATTGTGGGGTTAGTAATAAGGGAGATATGGTGGACAAGATTTTATTGTGATCATCGAGCTACTCGGCTGGGCATATGGACTCCCAAAGCTTGAAGGTGTGTAAAATTCTACATAACACTGTATGAACTGAAGATCTCCTTCTAAGAAATACGTAGGAGTTTTTTTCGCCCCAAATCTGCCAATAAAGAGCGATTACTTGTTGATCCCATGCTCTTCTGATGTAGGAGTGAATTTTCTTGGTTTTCCATGAAGTGCAAAGGATTTCAAGACTTGGAGGCCAACCTTTCAAATTGAGATAGATTTTGAGAGAGCACTAAATGCTTTTAATGAAAGAGCATTTGGTAAAATGATGAGTTCTGTTCTTTGATCTCGATTTACATAAAGGGCATCCTAAACTAACTGCCCAATCCTTCTTGGCCAACATATTATGCGATTTGTTCTTTAAAGCTAACCACAACCATCTGTCTTTTCTGATACTGTCGCTTTCCAGATAGCCTTGTAGAATGGACAAAAGGTACCACCATTGTGGATGAATATAGAGAGAGCTCTACAGAGAATATTACACTTTTGCTAAGTTTCCACACCAACACAACTGGATTCCTCGAAGGTCGTATGGGCAAAAGAAGTTCCCACAAGAGGTCCAATTGCCTAGACTTAGATGGAGGTAGGATAATTTCGTCCAAAACCTTTGAAAATAATTAGTCTAACCATCCAAAATGAGATCAGACCAAGTCAAAGAGTTAGCCTGTTGGCTGTGGGTTAGGTTTGGGTTAGGCATTCATGATGTACTGGCTAGTTAGGTCGGGTTTGATCAAGTCCTATAGGCCTTGATCCATGAACTTAACCTTTAGATTGCCACCCTTAATATGACCTATGGAGTGGATCCAAACCCACATCTTCGTCTGCTAGTTTAGGTATTTTGATTTATATGTTCCACTTGCTCTCCCACAGCATACACTACATGGTGCCTAGGAAGATAGGTGCCAAGGATACAAGAAGTTTTGGTACCTAATTAGAATAAAAGGTTGTATATTTACCTGTACTTAGGCAGATTCTAGTTGTAAATGTTGCAATTAAATTGCAAGTGCCCAAAGCGATTACTTGGGTATCTCCAACTACAACTCATGCTGCATTTGAATTGCAAAAAGGAACCCAAATTTTGTAATTAAAACTACAAATAAAATTGGCCACATTTCCAACTAGAAGATTAGTTGCAATTTGAAGCAGCCTTGAAAGGATTCCCCTCACCATTCTCAATTGTTGAATTTTAATATTGTATATTTTAGTATATTTAGTATATATTAATTATTTCATTAATATAAATATTATTATTATAGTAAATATCTTATAAAATATAAATTTATTAGTATATTGATGTATATTTATTCTAATATTAAATAAGTTTTGTGATGTTATGTCACTACAAGAATTATTGTTATAACATTAACAATAGTATGATCATAATGTACTTATTTATTTATTATTGTATGATTCTTATTAGATTAATCTGTATATATAACATTTATAATCATATTATAATTTCTATTATATGATGATTACTAGCAATTTATAATAATATATATTATAAATATATACTTAGGATTATAAAAATATATCTAATTTTTATAATATCAAATTATTTTATTGTGATATAATTGTTATAGTAATTTTTGTTATATATAATTGAATAATAATTTAGTAATAATATTATCTTTCTTATTATAGTTATAAAAATAACATGATTACTATTAGAAAAGGTAAACGGTTCATTATTTCCAAAATTGCAACATTACCAATTTACTTGCAAAATTGCCATATATCTTTCAACATCAAACAACTAAACATGTACAATTGTATTTGCAGTTTTCAATTATAAACAGATAAATTAAAATAGTTTTTGCAATTTGAATTCTAATTTGTTGGAAGTCTATTGCTTATTATATTTGTACTAGGATTCTCTTCTTAGTTTATCTTTATTTTCCATTCCAATACTAGTTGGAAAAGTTTGTTTTTTAGTGCAGGTTCATTTTAGTTAGGCTTAACTTTAGACTTAATATATTTGAGTTTGCTTTTTAGTTGGTGTGAGATATTAATATTTTCTTATAGTGGGAGAGATAATATGATTTTATAAACAAAGAGAGTTTGCCGAGATGTCTTTTGTGGGAAGAGAAAAAACTCTATATGTGGAGCATCTAGAGAGTGAACTTATTATTTTGGTCGGTATTTTTTAAATAAATTAATTTTTTTTCTTCCACAATTATTATTTTTTTTGCAATTTTTTTTATGTTTAATGTTTGTTCTGAATTTTTGACTGGAATGGTCGTTACAAGGGCTCATTACCATGCACAACGTCTATTCCGTCTCAAGCATGCCGTAGCAAAATATCCACCCACTATTTCACCACCACTCGCACCATTCAAGCTCGGGCCTGTACGCATGGCTTGATATATATTATTGGGAAGTAATTAAGCGATCAGTTATTGAGACAAGTTATAGAATGCAAGTTAGGTCATGGTTGATGCTCCTAACAACTAACATTCAATATAAACATTAAATAGAGAAGGGGACCTAAGTAGGCCTCGTTAGGAATACTGAAATATGATTTGTTACTCCTCTGAAGAATTTGGACTTACAACAGGATGAATCATGAAGTAAAGCCCACATGGTCGAGCTAAAATTAATGGAGTTGGATTCTCAATTGCGTCTGCTTACAATGCTTGACAATTTTGGATAGTCCTTTTTAATTTTTGTTGCTTAATAATAGTGGCCCCTTTCAAGTGAATTCAAAGAAATAGGTTCTCTGTTCTGAGAAAAGAAATGGAACCCTTCTCAAGTTTCCACTCATGCTGAATTATCAAGGGATTGAAGAGCTTGGCTGAAATCAGTATTTATATGGGATAATATCATCAAGTGCATGCATGTAGGTTTGCTTGCTTTGGGGTTAATTTTCTTATGATTTACATCCTATGTAAGCAAGTTAATGCTTTAAGGAAACAGAAATTTAGTGAGAACTAAGCTAGCTATGAAGGGGTAGAAAAGCCAGCCACGGGAAATAGGAAAGCTTCACTAATGACTTACCTGTTTTAGATTAAGGTCTTTACGGCAAACCGACTCTATTGAGTTGTGGAGTCGATTAAGGTCAGGTTGCTTCTTTTGTTTCAAACCAGTCGCGCATGGTCCATTCGGTAATCCAACTTCCTTTGGATTCTAAGACCTAAGCCGGTCTTCTAAAATGGATGGAGTCACACCTTCAAACATGACCCATGGTTTCATTTCAGGTCGCTACTAAAAGATTCAAGAGAAAGGGGAGATGAAACCAGGGCACATCACAATCGCACGGGAAACAACCACCCAAGAGATGTCCCAAGGAGTGATGTTATCCACAGATACCAACTTCAATATAAATGGGAGAAATTATATTTTATATTAGCATACACCACATAGTTGTGCACGCCATGAATCCCAGCCACCTTTTTCTATAGGAATATATCAAGATAAGTGTCTCATGGGATCTCGAGGTTGTGATTGGCGGCGCGCAAGGCCATATGGATATAATTTTTTCATAAACTCATATAATTTTTCAAAAAATTTAAATTAAGTTGTCACCCTTCTCTCTCCTCTCCATTTTGAGGGGCATTTTGGGCAGGTAATTATTCACATGGGAAAGCATGGCACTTTCTAAGAAAGATGTTTGTTGGGCTGGTTATATTTGTTTATTACATGAGGAAGAACTGGGATTTGGCAGTGAGAAGGCTTGAGATGGGTGAGAGCTTAAGACTGGAGAGAGGCCATAGGAAAGAGTCTCCTTGAGCTCAAAGCTTGGGGTCCGAACAGAGCATTCTATAAACTTACTAGGAGTTGGAAAAGACTACCAGAGACGTTAGGATTCTCCTCACCAACTCTATTGGTCGCTTCCCCAACACTACTACCCTCTCTCCCCACTCTTCCTATCTGTCTTCTGGGCCTTGGTGTCTCAGAAAATGTGACTTCTTTTCTCTTTTCTTTTCTTTTCTTTTCTTTCCCTTCTCTTCCCTTCCATTTGACCAGCCAGAAGGGCTCTGCCTTCCCTTTGTCTTGTTGCCCTTCTGAGAATTTGGCTTTGTGGGTTTCCTTTTCCCTCCATCTCCTTTCCCATCTCCATCATTGTATCCTTTTTCAGTCCTAGAGATTGGTCTTAGAAGTTGGAGTTTGGTTACCTGTTCCAAAGATCACTGTTTTTGAAGCCCTTCTGGGGTGAAATTTGTTTTTGGAGGCAATGAAGGTGACTTGTGACCTTGAAGTGGATGTCAATGGGGAAGAGATCTTCTTAGTGAGTAAGGTAAGTTCTTTCTCCTACCAATACTAATGGATAATTTGGTATCTGTATTTCCAAATATTTCTCTTTGTTTTTTTTCATAGTACCTTCAAGAAAATTTAGGATTTTGATCAAGTTCCTGAATTGGCTTTACTTCATTCGCCACAGATATGTAAGTTATTCCCTGTTTCTTCCTGATTAAAGAAAGATGCGATTTTTACTTTTAAGGGGCAGTCAAAAAGGATTTAATCCAAAAGTTCTTTTCTTTGAAGGTTTGGAGTGTCTCTTTCTTTCATCTTTGCTCGATTCCTTGTTTGATGTACTGTTGTCTTTAAGGTTTCATTCCTATGAATAGAATGGTATTTTAAGTCTTCTTGTTTGCTATTTTGGTTATTTTTGGTGGCTAATTGCCACTGTTTGGGAAATTTGAGGTTTGTCATTTTTTGGTAGTTTTTGAACTGTTTTTAACTGCTAATGGAGAAATCGATCAGATTCTCTTCTTAATTTTGTCCTTCGTTTCAACCATCTTTTGGTCTCATCCAATTTCTACTCTTGCAGACATTTTTTTTTGTTTTGGGTGCCATCTTTGGTTTTCTTCACTGTATCATCTTCTGTTGGCCAATCAACTTCACCCTCTCTTCTTATGGAATGTTTGCTTCTGTGTTCTGCTACCTCTTTTTGATAGCTTCTATTGCTTTATCACAAGTTATGAGCATATGTTTTAATGACTTTGGTTCTTTTTTGCTCTCATTTAAGACCTCTTCATGCGAGGATTAAATGTTGTACTCATTTATCTCCCTTTCCAGTCCCACCTCTCTGTCCAATTAAAGTTGGCCTCATGGGTGGTGTCATTGCTTCCTTACCATGTATGAAGGAATGATTTTGCCTTCTTGTTCTCCTTATTTCATTGTCTTCTAGTAAATGCCTATAGCTACTGCACACCTTCTAGTAATGGGCTTTAGCTTCCTTCATGAATTCAATGCTTTTGGTGGCTGTCTTCGAAAAAAATTTCCAATTCTTTGAAGGGGATTAGGGTTGTTCTGAATTGTTGTGCATTTCATGCCAATCCCCTCTTCTACTTTACTAACAATTTTCGGCAAATTTTTTCCTTAGATGGCTATCTACACCTATCTTGGATCTTTTGGTAATTCTTTTTTCTATAACTTCCTCGATGTGTCCTTAAACTTCATCAGAAGAATTCGATTTGTTATTACCATAGTTCTATCAGAAGATCTATTATTACCATTCAACTCTTTTCATAACAATTTAATATACTAATTGCTAAATGTTACCACATATCATATCCTTCTACACAAAGCCTTTGTTATATTTGGGTGGATAACTTTGTTCATATGAGTTATAACTCTGTGGCCCTTTGCAGGAAATCCTTTCATCATTCTCTGGTAGGCTGAGGAAGTTATTTAACAAACCATCAGATGCAGCAGCGACTAAGGTTCTGAAAGTAATATTCCATGACTTGCCAGGAGGGCCTGAGGCATTTGAGCTCATGACCAGGTTCTGCTACAGTAATGGCGGAATTCAGATAACTCCCACTAATACCTGCGTTCTCCACTGCATAGCTCAGTTTATGGAGATGAGCGAGGATGTCTCTTCCTCCCCAAACTTGATCGAGCTGACTGAAAAATCTCTTGAGGGAATTCTTTATTGGACGTGGTCCGAGATCGTGAATGCCTTGAAACAGTGCCAAGATTTCTTCCCTGCAGCCAACTCCTCAGGGATCGTTGATAAAATATTAGAGACTCTAGTAGGAAGAATCACGACAGCCAGTGATACAAGTCCTACAGGTTCCTCTCCGGAGAGCTTCACTTTCCGCTTTTCATGTGATACAAGGAGTACCGTTAGCACTAAAAACAGCAATTACCGAGTTTGGTGGTTTGAAGATCTTGTGGTTTTGAACTCCGACTCTATCAAGAAAATAATCAAGAGCATGGTTTCTCAGAAAGTAGATCATGCGACGGTCAGTAGGTTCCTCTTTTACTACATCAAATGTAAATTTTCCAATGCCACCTCTGATGAGAAGAAGAAATGCACTGAAGTTGTGGTCGACTTGCTCTACTCTCTTGATAGAAGCTCAGTGTCCTGCAAGAGCTTGTTTGGAATTCTTCGGATCTCATCATCTCTGAATCTAAGCAAGTGTTGCAGGAGCAGATTGGAGAGTATGATAGGAAGTCAGCTTGATCAAGCAACATTGGACAATTTACTTGTGCCAGCCCCAGCTGGGATGGAAAGTATTTATGATGTAAATCTAGTCTTAAGGTTTGTGAAATCTTTTCTTAGTGCTGGAGGCCAAGCATCTGTAACTAGATTGAAGCAGGTGGGGAGCTTAATTGACTTATACCTAGCAGAAGTTGCTCCTGACTCATGTTTGAAGCCCCCAAAATTCATTGCACTAACTATAGCCCTACCTGATGCTGCAAGAGATTCTCATGATGCCATGTACCAAGCAATCGTCATTTACCTTGAGGTGAGTCATTTATGTGATCAAAATTTTCATCTCAGTGTTCACATAAGTTCTTCCAATTTATGTTCTAGGTGATTCAAATTAAAAACCAAACAAAAATAGTAAGGCTAATACTCTGAGCTCTCACTATTACTAGTCCAATTGGATAGATTCAAGGGGAATTCTAGAATTTTAGTTAATAATGAACTAATTTTAATTCTTCAAAAACTTTTGGTTGCCACTTCAAATATTTGATCTGAAGTTTTTCTCTCTGCTGCGTCCATTATCCTTTGATATATACTCAGGTTCATGCTCAATTATCTGAGGAAGAGAAGATGAATATATGTTGTGCCATAAACTGCGAGAAGCTTTCAGTGGAATCCTGCAAGCATCTTGCATGGAACTCAAAAGTTCCTAAGAGGACAGCAGTCCAAGCACTAATTTCTCAACAATTGAAGCTCAAGAGCCTACTCGAAGACACCAACCACTTAAAATCTTTCAGTTCTCCTCTCAAGGGAAATGAGTATGAGAAAAATCAATGTGACGATGGTGAGCAGATCATTCTTTATGCAAAGAAGCTCAATTTGCCAATGGAGAATGAGAAGCTCAAAGCCCATCTGCAAGGAATGCAATGCAGGGTAATGGAATTGGAGAAGATTTGCAAAAAAATGCGAACGCAGATGGCAAAGATCATGAAGACTGAGGTATCCAGTCCTGGTAGCTCGAGATCAGTCCCTAGACTATGTTCATGATTCAATTCTATATATATATATATATATATATATATATATATATATTTGTACATAATATTATTGTTGACAAGTGGGTTCCACAGTATCTGCTATAATGTCTTGGTCCCTTCCTGTGGTAAAGCTGGTAAGCGAGCGGTGCCTTTAACAGAGGAAAATGAAAGATTGTTGGATTGTTCTTTCTGAAGGGTGAGATGTCCATTTGTACGTCTGCTGATAAGTTTGGCTCTTCTTTTGTCATTAGTGTTCATGGTACAGGCTTTTTATAGCCCTCGCTAAAAGACTGACAGGTATCTTTAGCTAAGAGGCAGTTGGCAGCCTGGTAACTTCCCTTTGGCTAAGCCACTCTAAGAACATCTAAGCTTGCAACGGCGCTAATTCAAAATTTGAAGCATAGAAAATTTCTTTGGATTCAAGAGAACTATTACCATATAAATCAGGACATTCTATGAAGGGAGGGATACGTAGTATTGAAACAGTTTACCTTTGGCCGATTTTACTATTCCTCGTATACAAAAGCCAATTCAGTAACATCTCTCCATTTAGTTTCATGGTTCCAAGTCCAAGTCTGTGGAAATCTTTGGGCTTTCTGAGCGTGAGGTTGCCCAATGTCTCCATGACAACATTAGCAAGACCGACGTACAGGCATCGTAGCGACCGATGGTCAGGGAGCAGTCAACTGAAAAAAAAAAAAAAAAGATGCGAGCCTATTTCTACATGTTACCTTCTTAGCTTTGGATACCTCCTCCTAAGAAAAAATAACTGAGGGGTTTGTGGAGTTCAACTCCACCATGGAGATCTAGTCATTTCCCAATGAGCTCAGGTATTACATGGACCAGCCGAATTCTAGTTCTTTTCCTGTGGAAGCCGACTAGCCAAATGATGAAGGACCTGGTGCACTAGATCCACTTTTTTATATTTTTAATAGTGATTTGAGGTGATTAATGGTCTGCTCTTGAGTTTGTTGTGCTCATGGGCAGTAAGTGCTGTTTGCAGTATGATTAAACAGGACCACCATTAACAAAATGCTAAGTGGAAAGCTCACTCAAAAAAAAAAGAAGAAAATGTTGAATAGTTGTTGGTGGGACTCTCCATCCAAAGTCACCACTCACTACTAATTAGTTTATGCGATGCTCACGTAATTATAGTTTATACTTTGTAAACGAGCTTGTGAAAGGGTCTTGATGAACCCCGAGGCGAGGAACGCGGCAAAGGGCACGCGGAGTTGCGAGACCCCACGCCATTGTCGTTGCGCTTGAGAAATGGAGGGGTGCGCACGGCATTGCATGGTAGCGCCATGCAACCCAGTGAATTTAATGGCATGAGACATGGATGTGATTTGAGACGCTAGAAAAATATAATTAAAAAATAATAATGTTGTTTGCTAGTTAAACAATTGAGTATAAATTTTTAAGAGCATATCTTTTATGGCAAGAAGCTTTTTCTTTTTTTGCCAGAAGTCCATTCTAACTAATGTGTCCAAGCCGTTTATGCAATAATTTAATGGAGGAATCTTGAACTGCATTCACCTCCTTCTTGTACAATTTTGCTTGCATCATGTAAAGTATGCTTGATTTCTTTCCTCTTACTACCAAGAGAGAATCCTTGGTAAGCTTCCACATTCCTTCACCAAAGTAGTTATGGTAATCTTCATCACAGGGTTGGCTCAACCCTTAGGCCCCGACCCCCAAGTGCATTTATTATAATGAGTTCTAAGGTGAGCGTCCAAATGCATTGAGGCCCCCAATGCATTCCCTCAATGCATTTGGGAGCTTCAAATGCTACATATTTTTATAGCTATAAATGCATTGAGGTCCCCAAATACATTTATGTTGGGACGTATCTCTTACCTAAAGAAATTTATTATCTCTTTCCTTATTTATGCATTAAAGCACCCAAATGCATTTATGTTGGGGCCTTTGAGTTCACCTTAGGCCCCCAAATGCATGGAGTTGCTCCTGTTTCATCATTAAGTACTCCAGTAGAGATCAAGTGGAGGCGGATATTGTTAGAAGTATGCACTAGAAACCAATATAGCTGACACATATTTATAATCTGGGCATAAATTTGTAATTTGACTCTTATTGATTAATAAGATTGGGCAATTTATTATTCATTCATATTTGTATGTGTCCATGAATCGTCCAAAAAATTAATAAGATGGTGACACATATTCTCAAGGAGTTGAGAATTTGAGGCATGTGTTATTATGAATTAATTTCTAAATGCTCCTGATCAATAGAACCATCACGAGGGACGGTGATCGATTCGATAAGATTAGTGCACAGATCACTTAGTCAGATGGATGAGTCTCGAGTCTACAGTGTAGAAACTCTAGAGTGATTGTGCAAGTACTTGTTAGAGAACAAGATACTGAGCATGACCAAAGAAAGTAGTCACATATATGTCTATCCACTCGTCAGCGACTACTTATGCTGCAGTTGTATGACTAGTCCTTTAATCTGCGATGCCTCAGCTATTCATCGTGAGATTGCTATAGTTTGACGAGCATGTGAACTTGGGCCCTAGCCATTCGGGTTCTTGTGGTGCGGATTACTGCAATAGATTCATTTTAGAATATAGGGTTGCATCTAGATGGGATCTATCGATCTTGATAGATTGGAGTGATCCTATGTGATTTATGAGACTAAGTTCGATAAATTTCTGGCCAAGTATTTTGGAAAAAGAGTTTTCCATATCTCGAATTAGAAGTCGAATAAATTTGACATATGACGGACGATGGGGTTTGACGAGTTATCTATAATCTCCATCCTGATCCATGACAGAGGGACTGTATCATACGCTAACTGCACCAGAGGTTCAGACATTCCATTCTGCTGGGTTGCCACCACATACTGCTAGGTGTCACTAGTGGATTGTGAGATTCGAAGGCATTCACTTGATGATCAGTGAACCCTAAGAGCAGAATTGAAATTGTTTCAGTCCACTGAAAGGAGTTTCAGTGATATTGAGATGGGGATCTCAATATGTCTCACTACCAGACAGAATAAAACCTACGAGGTCACACACATAGAGAATTTGATTAGTCAAATTATAGTAATTATGATTTAGAATCACAGTTGATGTCAATGATCAATATAATTGGTGATTGAATTAACCTATTAAGTATTAATGAGTTAATGGAAGAAGAATTAAGTGGAATTGATTGCAATTGGATTGCAATTAGGCTGATTTGATGAGCCAAATCAAATTGGGTTCGACCCAAATTGAGTTGGGCTCATGATTGGTTTAACCCTGATTAGATCAAGGTATATTCTTGGAATATGCCTTAAGTCGTGTTCACACTATACGAATTTTAAAGTCCACATGGCATCGTAGGATGAAAATGCATTAAGTCGTGTTCACACCATAAGGACTCTAAAGTCTGCATGGCGTCGTAGGATGCATGGCGCCCCATCTAATTTTTCTAATGTGATTAGGAGTTAGCCTAATTAAGGGACAAGTCCTAATGTGATTAGGACCCATCCAAGGCGCCATGAAAGAGGTTCAAGCCCAATGTGATTAGGCTCCAATCTCTTGTTCCAAGGACACATGTCATGCATTGATTTGAGGCGCCACCTAAATGGATTCTAATCCACTTGATCATGGCGCCATGGACACTTGGCATTGATCCAGTGGTGGGCGGCAAGGTAGAGTTTATCTCTTGGTTTGATAAGCCTTGGAAAAACCCTAAGCCACCAATTATAAAAAGAGTTTATTGGAGGCGTGTGAGGGCAATTTATTGGAGTTTCTTCCTCCTTCTCCATGCCTCCTCCCTCTCCCTCTTCTTCTCTTCTCCCATGGCAGCAAGGAGCAAGCCTTCTTCCTCTTCCAAAGGTGTGTTGGAAGCGTGAGAAGAGAACCTAAGGGGAGAGCCTACACGCCCAAGGAAAGAAGGGTTCTTTCCTTCCATGCCCAAGCCTTCTTCCTCCCTTCTCCATGGCAGCAAGAGGTCTTCTTCATCCTCTTTCTCCACGATAGCAAGGCAAGGAAGATCCACAGTGCAAAGCTTCCTCCTTTCCTTCCTTCATCGTGAACAAGGTTGAAGAAGAAAGAATTCTTCTTCAAGGAGGTATGTTGTTGATCTTCTTCTAATCATTATTGATAGTCATGAAAGGTCTCTGCAAGGAGCTAGCACTTCGGTGAGATCTGATCTCAGATATTCAAGTCCTCTTGTGGATACCTGTAGAGGCCAGACGCTTGTGCGGCTCCAATAGGAACCTCCTATGATCATCAAGCTGCGGTGTTTTTTCACCCGCACAAAAGTTTGAAAATGGGATCTTCAAATCTTTGTTTCTGATTTTTTTTTCAATTTTGTGATATTTAATCAACCTTTTTCAGATCCTAATCTTCCCTCCCTCATGAGCAAAGGTCTTCTGGATTTGGATCCAGAAAAATTTTTGAACTCTATGATCTATGGCGCGTTCATACGATGAACAACGTCACGTGCGATATTCCGTTGTGATCGTCACATCGCGCAGGGCGTAACTCAACAGATATGTGGAACATCTCTCGCCAATTTAATTTAATAATAGTTAACACCCAATGTCGGCTTCCAAGCAAATATCTTCTATGCCCACAATCTTAGTTACTCCATCATTTTCCATCTTAACACTACTAATATCACCACTAGCATAGGATGGAAAGAAATTTCGTCGAGAAGTAAAGAGGCACCTGAGTCAACAACCCAAATACAATCCTCGCATGTAAGATTTACACAAGCATCCTACAAATAATACCGACATCACCATCAGATTCAACTATTGTCGTATCATTTTCTTCCTTTTTTTCTTCACCTCTTCCCCTTGATTGCTCTCTTTTAAATTTTGTGCACTCTCTTTTCATGTGCCCTGGCCTACCATAATAAAAACATTTGATCTCATTTCTGAATCTGGACCTTATCTTTGACTTATCATGATTGTTAGAATTTTGCAAGATTCTAGTTTTACTCCTCCCCTACTTTTCTATAACCAATGCCTCTAACTGTAGAGTTACACCATGTTCTCTTTTTCTAACCTTCTCATTAAGGATACTATTTTTAACCATTCCCAACATTACCACACCATTAAAAGCTAAATTACTAAGTGACACAACTAGAGTTTTCCAACTATCAGCCAAGAAGCCGAGCAATAAAAATGCTTGCAACTCACCATTTAACATCATTTTCATAGTATTTAGCTAATTTACCACATCTTGAAATCTACTTAAATGCTCGGTCATTGAACTTTTCTTCTTATACTTCATATTCGCAAGCTTTCTGATCATGAATGCCTTATTCTGTACAATCTTTCGCTCATAGAGACTCTCTAATATCTTCCATAAACTATGAGCATTAATTTCTATAGCAACATGATGAAAAACACTATTATCTATCCACTGCATAATCAATCCAACCATCTTTCTATTCATTTTCTCCCACTCTTGTCAAGTTTTGTCACTTGGTTTGACACTATCTCATAGGATCATACAAATTTTTGCAATATAGTAAATCTTTCCATCGCAGCTTCCAAATTGAATAATTAAAATATGTGAGTTTAATCAAATTGCAACATAAATGCTCTTCCATTTAATTAACACAAGAAAAGTTCAACCACTAGCAACTTGCTTGATACCACTTTGTTGAAAAAATGCAATTAAGAAATAATGATGCTACAAATTTTTTTTTTCTTTATGTTATTAAATGAGATATCACTTCCCAAGCAACAATAATCTCTACAATCTACTCAAGCAATTAATAAGCAAAATAATCAAGCAATCTACAAACAAGAGACGATACAATTTTTAATGTGGAAAACTCTTTGATGTGAAGAAAAAAACTCACGGAACCTAGTCCAACCAAAAACTTCAACTATTTAGAATAATGAGATTACAATGATTCTCTCTAGATCAACTAGAGGTTGCACAAACATCAACAAAATTTAATCTTGGCTTTCAAAATAAGAACATTCATCACTAATAAGGCAGATTTCAACAATAAACAACAAAATAGAGAATAAATTTCACTAAGTATTGATTTTTGAAACAATCAATAGAGAAAGCTTTTTAAAGATCCAAATCGTTCAATCTTGAGCTCTTAATGCCGGACATACTAAAATTTCGGCCAAATCTGAATAAAATCAACTATCAGTTCATTCGACAAGTAGTATTTTTTCTTCCTCTTTTTCTCCTCTGTTTTTACTCTTTTTTTTTCTCTTTCGTTTTTCCATAGAGCCCCACACCCCACTCTTTCTTCTCGATCAACTCACCCAAGCTGGAGGTTTCCTTCTTATTTTCTTTTATTTTAAAATTCAAATGAGGTGATCCACATGAGGAGGGACCACACCAGCAACAAGGAAGCAGGCATATTCTTCGACATGAGAAGCTTCTTTGGATGCTCTCTGTAGCCGGGACCACCCAAATTGAGTGCAGATATATTAGATTCACTCTGAAACTGTGTTTCCTGACATGAATATATGGTAAAAGAAATGTGTTTCTGTATTATAGTCAAAAAGTAAATGGACGTGGTCCTCTTTTATGTTATTTTCGTGAGTTTCACTCGATTATAACTTGAATACGCGCGCGCACCCATGTATCCTAACATCCCTTGGGTCTAGTGTTGGGCAACGGACAGTGCCGGGCCGGCCCGGCCCAGGCCCACCGGGCCAAAGGACTAAACGGGCCGTGCCTGGCACGGCCCGTCCAGCATGGAACGCCAGCCCGGCCCGGCCCCAGGCCCGTCTATTGGCGGGCCGGGCCGGGCACAGCACGCCACGGGCCGTGCCAGGCACGGCCCGTAACGGGCGCAAACGGGCCATGCCAGGCACGGCCCGCAACGGCTTCAAACGGGCCGTGCCTGGCACGGCCCGCAACGGCTCCAGACAGGCCGTGCCGGCACGGCCCGTCTGGAGAGGGGGGAGGCCAACGGCTATTTTCGGAAAAAAGTCCATTTTACCCCTCCCAACAGTCCAATAACGGCTGAATTGAGGGGTATTTTGGGGAAAAAAAATTTGGCCTTCTATAAATAGCCCATTCCTCCCTCATTCTCACCACACCAAACCTCTCATTCTCTCCTTCTCTACTGCTATTATTTCTCTCTTCTAAAGTGCTCTTCTAGCAATTTAATTTTTAGTTTGTTCAAGTGCTACACAAGAGGAGGTTCCTGTTGAGAAGAGAAGGTCGCTTCTGTTGAGAGCACAAGAGGAAGCTCGGAATCTCGGCTCTGCCTCTGCCCTCCGACCCTCTACTCAATTCCTCCTTGCGGTTAGTTTTTATTTTTTGAATTAATCATAGATATGTCATCTTTTGAGGAAAGTCAGTTTGGCATTCCTGTTTCTGAGGGAGAAGAAACTAATCCCCAACCCCATGTTCCTAGTTCCTCTAGAACTGGTGAACCGAGTGAAGATCAAACCTCTTCTCGTAAGAGGACTAGTGCTGTATGGAATGAATTTGATAGAGTTATGGTTGATGGAGTCTGGAAAGCTAGATGTAAAAAATGTGCCAAACTTTATAGTTGTAGTAGTAGTGGGGGAACAGGGCATTTAAAAAGACATCAAGAGAGTCATAGGATGCATGATTCTCATGCTCAAACTCAAAGTACCCTTAATATACAAGGGGGATTACTTGTAGGTAATTTTGCATATAATCATGAAAATCAAAGAAAAGCACTTGTAAAATGGATAGTTAAGGATGAATTACCTTTTAGTTTATGTGAATCTTTTAATTTTGAAGAATATGTTCAATTAAACCTACAACCTGCTTACAAAAGAACTAGTAGGCGTACATTTAGAAGAGTAGCTATGACCAACTTTTTAGCAATGAAACAAAATTTAATTGAAACACTTTCTACTTTAAATGTAAAAATTTCATTAACTTCTGATATTTGATCAGCATCTGTAGGTAGTAATTGTTTTATTGCCATTACTGCTCATTATATTGATAATGATTGTCAATTAAATAAACGTATTCTTGCTTTTCGTGCTTTTGATTTTCCACATTCTGGGCAACAAATTTCAAATATTATTTATTAAACTGCATGTTCATATAATATTAATGATAAAATTATGTCTATTACTTTTGATAATGCATCTAATAATAATTTTGCTGTTGCATTATTAAAAGACTCATTGCATCCCATATTAGATGGAAATTTACTGCATATTAGATGTGCATGTCATATCTTAAATCTTTCTGTTCAAGCTGGCATGGGCATGATTCAAGATATGATTTCAAAAATTAGAAATGCAGTTTCTTTTATTCATGCTTCAAGATCAAGACTTCAAGAATTTAAGGAATTATGCATAAATCATGGTAAACGTTTTAAAAAATTTAAACTTGATGTAATTACTCGTTGGAACTCCACATATAGCATGATACATGATGCATACCCATATAAAAACTTATTAAGTGCATATATTAATGATCGTGGATTAGGCTTTACATTGTCTGAAACTGATTGGAATAAAGAAAAAATTTTGGAAGATTTTTTGCTTAGTTTTTATAATGCTACCAATGTTCTTTCTGGTATTTATTACCCTACTTCATGTTCATTTTTACAACAAGCATATATAATTAGTCAAAAATTTGCAGAACATAGATATGATGATGTTTTAATGCCTATTATTGACCTAATAGAATCTAAATGGAATGAGTATTGGGACAAGATATGTCCTATGCATAACTTAGCTGCTGTATTTGATCCTAGAGTTAAATTAAATGGCGTGCTAATTTTACTTGATGCATATTCTGAAAATATGAATCAAGATTCTGAATCTGCTAAAGATGAGGTAAAACAACTTCTTTATGATATTTATGCTATATATGATGAAAAAATTCGTGGATCTAGAACACAAATACAAACCTCTATTTCTTCTTCTAGTAGTTCTCGTTCGTCATCTATTTTTTCATTTATTGCACAGAGAAGACACACACATGCTTCAAGTTCCTCTTCATCTTCTGCATCTTTAAGTAGTGAACTAGAATTTTATTTACGAAATGATCTTCAGTCTGCATATGATGAAAATCAAATAGAGAATCTAGATGTATTATCTTGGTGGAAGAGTGTTAGAAATCAATATCCTGTTATGTCTGCAATTGCACGCGATATTTTAGCTGTGCAGATGTCCACGGTAGCATCGGAATCCGCTTTTAGTGCAGGTCGGCGTGTTCTTGACGAAAAGAGAAGTAGGATGACGGGCGAAACGGTGGAGATGCTTCTCTGCTTCAAGGATTGGTTGGATGCTGAGGCAAGACTTCAAGATAAAGGTGGACATAATACAACATCCTCTGATGATGATGATACAAACACTACTGAAGACTGAAGACTGAAGACTGAAGAGTGAATACTGATTCACTGAATCACTGATGATTAGTAAGATTTCTTAATTTTTTATAATTGTACATTTTTATTGTATTCTGGAGGTCAGACCAAGGTCCAAACCTCGACCCTTTCTTAGTTTCTTATTGTATTCTAGAGGTCAGACCAAGGTCCAAACCTCCCTTCATGTACCATTTTGATTTAAATTAATAAACTGGTAGGGGTCTATGCCAAACCCCCCACCATTAAGGTGGCTTTATATTCATAAATCCTTAGTTTTCAATATTTATTAATTTTTTAGGAAATTTATGAAGCATTAATTTTTATCGGGCCGGGCCGGGCCCAGGCCCGGACCGTGCCAGGCCCGCGGGCCAGCCCGGCCCAGGCCCTTATGGGGCGTGCCGGGCTGGCCCGCGGGCCGTGCCGTGCTTGGCCCGTGGGCCTAGAACGGGCCGTGCCGGCCCAGGCCCGAAGCGGGCCGTGCCGGGCTCGGCCCGCGGACCAGTACCCTGTGACCTAGCACGGCCCGGCACTGTAGCAAGCGGGTCGTGCCGGGCACGGCCCGCTTCGTGCCGGGCACGGCCCGCTTCGTGCCGGGCCGTTGGCGGCCCGGCCCAGTGCCCAACTCTACTTGGGTCCCTTATTTGCGTGGGGATTGGTAACAAGGGACTTTGGTCCACTCACCAGCCCCTTCAACATGGCTTGTCGTTAAACCTCTCACATGATGTGTGGGATGAAAAAAATCAAATACGATCACAAACAAATTTGGTATTGGTGGTGCATTAATTGTGAAATAAATTTGAAAGAAATTAAACAATTTAAGTAGCTGGACATTTTAATCCATTTAATTCATTATGTCCTCTCCCTTCTCTCTGTTATTGTAAGTATCTCTTTCTAATAAAATTGGGTGGTTAGCCTCCCTTTATTAAATAATAATAATAATAATAATAAAATTTCATTATGTCTTAATCAACATAACCATGGTGCTCTCACGTCCCTCGCCTATGCGGGGCATGTGAGGCACCCAGTGCCTATGTAGGGACCACATGAGGGGAGAAACATGGAGCTCCCTTGCCAGATGAGGAGCAAAACATGGGGCTTCATGCAAGCATCTTTCACTCCTTCCCGATTTTGTTTTTCTCTCATATACATCTGCAGGATTTGGAGACACCAGCCTCATATGTCTAGGCTCTAAAACGAGTTTTTTCGATGTGGAACTATTGAGCCTCACACCCTTCCCACCTCGGACAAGAGCCGTCCTCGGCTCTGATACCAAATGTCACGCATTCCGCCTGTGCGGGGCCCGTGAGGCACCTAGTGCACACGTGGGGGTCACATGGGGGGAAACACGGAGCTTCCCTGCCAAATATTGTCCGGTTCTGGAGCTTCACGCAAGCGTCATTCACCCATCTCCGGTTTTATTTTTCTCCCAAAACGCGTCTTCAGGATTTGGAGACACCCGCCTCATATGCGCAAATTCTGAAACAAATCTTTCCGATATGGAACTATTGGGCCTCACAGGTGCCATGCACAAGTTCAAAAGAAGTACGTGATTTATAAAATATACATCTCCAGTTGCAATTTGCAAGTTATTAGTGGATAGCACCAAAAATTTGTGGAGCCAAACGAATGAAAGAAAGAAAGCTGGTGCATCCACTATGGTTTTAGATAAGGTAAGAACCTTATCTGACTGTAAAGTACAATCTTTAAATTATCATCAAAGCTAGAATTCTTGCATCTAGAAGAGCAAAACAGAATCCGACCGAGACAAGAGAAGGCCGATGCCGGTCCAAAAGCCTCGGTTTTTATTAACTTGGTATAATAAACTCGATAATGGCATGACATGATTGCGTCCATCATTCATAATCTAAATTAAACAACTCAAAAGTCGAGGAACTATTAATTGCAAGTAGCTTCCATTGTACCTCAGACCGAGACCTTATGATTAGATAATAACAACATGATGTGGGAGCCCACCATGTCGCACTGATGACCGGCCTCTCGTTGATTTCCAAAATTTTAGTCGGTCTCATCAGTTAATTCGCAGCATGCATTCCAACATAATTTATAAGCATCAACATATTCACAGATTTCTTGCATTTGACTTCACCTTCTTTTCTTCCTTTCTATATAGCATTTGACCAGATGTTAGGGCTTAATCAATTTGCATCTCGAGAAACTACAGATTTACACATAAAGTCACTTGTTTTAGAAACAAACTTGCAAAGAGAAACCTCTTTGTATCATAAAGGAACCCTGAACAATGCATGAAATCTCAAGCTATACGGCAGCAAAAGATATCTTCAACGACGCTCATATTCAAAACCTAGACTCAGCCAAAACAATTACGTACTAATAATAAAATCATCGATTGAAGGATAGAGTTGCACTAACCAAGCCCAAAATAATGTCTCTAAATCATAACCTTTAAAATGGCCAACCAATGGTGTTCTATAGACACCTAGAGCAATCCAACAAAAACAATCGACTAATGCTTGCATGACAGTTGACACACCCACATATCCAAAAAAAAAAAAATCCAAGATTATATGCAGGGGCGGCTCAATACATTCTGGGGCCTAAGGCGAATCCAATGAATGAGGCCTTTTTTTTAATAATAATTTTTTTAATAAATATAAAATACTTAAAAAAATATATGAAAATAGATAGCTATCAAGTATACTATTTCAATCATGAATCTAACAAAGATAGACAAGAAGCCTTTTCAATTTAATATAATTCTTGAATGGAAGCACATAAAAGTAATTATTCTAAATGAAGGGCCATGAAACTGATTAAATAACTGAGATAATGCTTGGCAATACTGTTTACCATGTCAAGCAAGAGCCGAATAGGAAAAGGTCGTCTCATGGCACTTCATGGTCAAGGTAAAGAAAAGAATTTGTCCATAAAGAAACCTCTCAATAAAAGAAAGTAGGGTCATTATGGGAAATTCACTCCATCAAATTAATAAAAGTCCCATCCCACCATTTCCCCTTCAAGTGAGTACCCAAGCAGCAACTGCAACATCACGGCACAGCAGCCATTCAACCCCCTCCCTCCTTTTCTCTCTCTACCACCCAAGAGGGGAGAAGAAACCGAGAGGAGAAAACTAAAAGAATCTCCACCCTCCAAGACGTCCATCTCCAATCCCCCTATCTTTCTTCCGGATGGCCCAACTGGATCAGGAGTAATGTGAGGGAAGGAAAACCAAGACTAAAACCAAAAAAGAGAAGGGATGAAAGGTAAGAGTGGCTTCAGGCGTCTATCAAGCCAACCAAATCCCTCCTCTCTCTCTCTCTCTCTCTCTCTCTCTCCCCCCCCCCCTCCCACCCAAAACAAAACTACTGTCCCCAACTTCCAAATTGCCCCTCTGCAGGCCAGGAAACTCTCCATCGATGGAGGGGGAAAGATTCGTAGCCAGCTCCTGATCCCGTTTATATGGGGCCTTTGATTCCTTTTGATCAGCCTCTCGGGGCCTTCCATTGGCCCGGGGCCTTAGGCGACCGCCTCAGTCGCCTAAGGCTCGGGCCGGCCTTGATCAGAACAGGCTGTTGATCAACGAGATCAACCAGAACCATGAGTCGAAGGTCCCCGACAACCTCAGCCGGAACGTTGGCCTGATCCGAGAGCTCAACAGCAACATCAGGAGGGTCGTCGACCTCTACGCCGACCTCTCGAGCTCGTTTTCCAAGTCCGTGGAGTCGTCGGAGGGAGACTCGGCCGGCACGCTTTGGTCCGACGGGAAGGCTGGGCAGAAGAGAACTAGGCCCGGGTAGAGGCAAAGGCAGGCGCAGAGACAATGGCAGTAGGATTGGACCTTGATAGCTTGGTAGAGAAATAATAGGTGATTTCTTCCATTGTTGTAATTCCTATCTAACTCCCCTTTTTCTCTTTTCTCATTGAAATGGTGCTCTGTCTGCGTTCCAAACTAGTCTCATTTTCTTCAGTTGTAGTGTTCTTGCAACTGTCCTATGGGCATACCTTTGTTTGGAAATTCCCATGAAAATAGAGTGAGCATTACAACTCGTCATATACATTGTTGTTGATTCTTATGTATCGGTATTTATTGTCATAAAAGCCAATAGCATGTCCTGAGCTCTATCTATCATCGTGGTTGGCTTAATTATTTCATTTATGCTTTTCATGATCCAATGCTCCATTTTTTTGATGAATTGATCTTTTATATAGAGAAATATTTTTGCTCATCGAAATATTTTTTTTAAGAAGCTCACATGATGCTTAGGAAAATAATTTTGGTGACGATAGAAAAATGGTAAGCAGCTTATGTTTAATTGAGTATTTATTTTATTAAAAAATTATGTAAAATATCTATTATATATTTAATAAAAAAATAGATCTTATTCATAGATTTTGATATTTAAAGATAGCTCTGGAGAAAAAAAATTTTAATTTTCAACCAGTGCAAAAGTAAAATCATATTCCCTTATAAATTTTCTTTTTCATGAAACACGAAATCCTATTTTAATAAAAATGCTATTTTCTCGTTTCAAAACTTTAACTAAATAAGAAGTTTTTTTTGTTGACCATGCTTTCTTTCTTCTACTCTCATGAATCAAAGAAGTACTTAAGGTGACAAAGCTAACGTAGTGTGCTTTAATATCTCTGAATTTACAATTTTGAATATTTGGATGATGGGTTTTCTGTATGATTGACATGAATTATTGCTTGGAGTCCAATAGAAAATTTCCAGCAGACTCGACAACCACAAACATTTGATAGTCTGATGTCCGAGCCTTTCATCTTTTGCCTTCCACCTTCTCTTGTCGTTGGGAAGGTCGAGATCTGATCCAGGTTTTTTTATCGTTTTCTTGACTGATTGCTCTTCTGTCATCACCATCATCAATCCCTGATGAAATCAGTCTCCTTTTTTCCAGAGCCTTTTCCACAAGCATTTGTCCCTTTTTGTGATCTCTTCTTCCACTCATGCTTCTCAGTTCTCATGCGTTTTCCTTTTCACGAACTCTTGTATAGAGAGGACTGCAGTGGTGGGTACTGTCTCCCGCTTCATAAACCTACATAAGATATGGAGATAGGAGAACTTTTCCATCCTTTATGTGGGAGGGGAACATGCATCTCCCTGTGAATCCTGCAAAGTTAGTGGGCTTCTGAAGACGCTCCTTAGGACATCAACAAGAAAGCAACTTTTAGTATTTTTTTTGGGCTCCCAATCATAAACCACCACAAGGCTAGAATCCCAGATAGGAGCAGATGAGATTTTTGGTCCCTGTCATGTTCTATCCAATATCAATCTCATGTATGTTCTTTATTGTTGGAGCTCCACGCAAATAAAAAATATAAAATGAAAGTGTCACAACCTAGGGTTTCATCCAAAAAGGCTAGCCATAAAGTATTATTTGAATTTTTTTGGTCCTACCCAAGATCTACCCAGCGAATCAATGATATGGGACTAAATATATGCTCATACGGATCCTCACATACTTTCTCTGTTTAAACCCTGACGTCTTCGCTAGACTAAGGATCTAAATTCATTCAAATCTAATCACAGATACCATGATTAGCTTATGATCAGCTCAGTATTTTTCTAGTCTACATAAGTTATGGGTCGTATCTATTCTGATACCATTTATTCTATCACAATTTAAAACCTCATCCAAAGAGGCTAGCGAGAAGGTATTATGTGAGTTACTTGGTAGATCTATCCAGCAAATAACCGATATAAAACTAAACACACGCTCGCATGAATCTTTGCAGAAATGCAGCACACACACGCTCGTATGAATCCATACAGTGACACCCAACAGGAAGAGGACAAGGGGCCCAAGGTTCCTTTTCAAGGTGGAAGCAATTTATATGCCTCCATAAATGGTCACCATCAAGTATCAACATGTCATAACAAATCAAAATAATACATTCACATCTCATAACGGCATACTTCACAACCTCACTTGTTACTACGAAGGAGAAGGTGTCGTTCTCCAAAAAAAATAAAGTGTATTGCAAGTATATGCCTGGCTAAGAGGGATATCGATAGCTAAGTCATAAAAAATTCATGCTGCATGCTGTGGGTTGAAGGGCATAAAAACAAACAAAAAGGCTCGTTTGGTTTACGGAAAGTATTTTTCCTTCTACGAATAAGATTTTTGAGGAACAAATTCTTAGAAAGAGGATGCCTAGAAAAGTACTTTTGGCATGTTTGATTGACCATGGAAAAATGACAAATTTTTAAAGTGCTGATATTTGGTTGGCTATCCACTTTCCTGGAAAAGTTATATATAATTCTTATTATGCCCTTAATAAAAATTAGGTCTTTAATGCTTCTTTAATGTTGAAGGGTCTTTTTGGAAAAAAAGTAAAAATAGAGTGATTTCCGCCTCATGGGAAAGTAACTTTCTCATGTTTCTCATGGGAAAAACTTTTTCATGAAATGTGAGAATCATATTTTCATGGGAATACAACTTTCCCGTCTCTCTTCTTTAAAAACTCCAACCAAATAAGAGGCATCTCATTACTTTTCCGTTGAGCACACTTTCTCCCTTCTTTTTCCGCGAACCAAACGAGAAAATCGTAAGAGAGACAGTTGCTTGGGAAGGGAGAAAACATGATATGGGGTTTCAGGAAGAGGCGGTATGGGCAAAAGGCCTCGAGATTCTCACACGTGCAAAGGAAGTAACATTGGCACGTGTAGAGTCGAGTCTGGTCGCACAGCCTCGTGTTTCTCACGCCCAGATAACTTCGATCCTGCCGTGCGGTCGAGCCGTCGAGGGTTGGATTCATCTCCACGGAAGCCAGGCGAGGCCGCCGGTGGACCTTCGCTTTTTATTAACGTCTCCCCCGCAGACCGCGCCACAACGTTCGTTGGAAATCCTCGAGATTTTATAATATTTTGCTGCTCAATGGAATGTTTGGATGGATAGATTTACCCTCCTGGATTTTTGGTAGGTCACCACTTCGTCGGAGGTGATGGGGTTCTTCTTAATTCTTTACTAATTTTCTTTGAAGAGTTAAAAAAATAACCCACATGCGTGGCTCATGTTTTGAATTAACTGTTGTTATATATAAGGGACTTGGAGGCCTCACTTGTTATGTAAATAACGAAAATTTTGTTATAGTTACTATTTTACCCTCGGGTTGCCTCGACACGGTAGATAGATGAAGTTTGGATTTGGTGGCTATGTATTTACTCTCGGATTGCTTTATTCATTTGGAAGGTAGTCTGAAGATGCCTACCGACCAGAGGTGTGCTCGCGAGCAGAGAGTTGAGGATTTCTTCTGCATGTGAGGCTTGCCCAGCGATAGAGGGACCATTTACCATGCCCTCTTCTACTGTCCGCGGGCTGTCTAGATTTGGTGGTGCGCAGGGCTTGTCCTAGACGTCAAGCGGGGCAGGTCCCCGACGAAGGCTTTTCTATTACGGCTACAGGCATTTGCGAGGCGGCCTAATACGATGGTGTGGGGGTCCGATGTGCCTATCTGGCCTACCATACTTGGCTGGATAGGAACTCGCGGGTCTTCGATAACATGTGGCTACATCCGAGGGTGGTGGCGATCAGAGCCTTGCTTCATGCGTCAGAGTTCATCAGCAGTGCACAATCATATTCCCCTGAAGCGGCTAGGGATATCTGGATCTCTCATTCAGCTGAGTCAGCGACCAGATTTGTCTATGTTTTTTAAGAACCTTCACCTCCTTGTTTTCTCAAGATGAATTTTGATAGTAGTATTGCTAAGCGAGGCGAGAGAAAGATGAGGGCTTTATCATCAGAGATCACCACTTTAGATTTATGGCGGTTAGCGGTTGATGGATCTTCGACATCTCTATCATTAGAGCGAAGCTATGGAAGGCGTGGGAGGGGCTCTCCTTTGCGAGGGCCAAGGAGGCAGTGTACCAAAAAAAAATATTTTACTATTATATTGTCCTAAAGATGGCCATTATGTAAACGAATAAGTACTAGCAATATGATATTTTTAGTCCTTTATCATGAATAAAATGATAATTGTAAAAATTATATTTCTGCCAGCTGAATTTTTATTTATTTACTACATTATTAGTATTTTGTGTAAATAGTAGATTGGGGTTTTGTTCCGATAGTAACATCACTTCTGCTTAGCAATCAGAGGTCTTGGACATCAATCTTGGATTATTAAGTGTGAACCAAGTCTCCCTTCCTTTCTTGCAAAAGAATAGTGGTTCGGACAAATAGTATTATTAATTTTATTTATTAAATATAATTTTATGAAAAAAATATTTATAAAGATGAATAACAACTTGGTGAATTAGGACATGTCCAAATAGTCACAGCTCTCTACTCAGCAACTAGAGGTTGTATCCCCAAAAGCTTGGGGTGGCAATTGGGCCGGATTGCACAAGCAGATCGGGCTGAATATAGAATAGGATAAAATTTTATCAACCCAAATCCAACTTTGTTTGCTAAGCAGGCCATAAATCCAAATTCGAACTTGACCATTTATTAAATAGGTAACCTAACTCAACCTTAAACAAGTTGAATCAAATTAATTGGGTTAAACATGGCCACCTCTATCAAAAACTGGATCTAGATAATTATAATACTAGTGCATTTCTCTCTCTTTGAAAGAAATGACTTGTAAGAATTATTATTATTTCATTTGAAATAATCTTAAAATTATTTGGATGCCAACATTGGAGACATCAACAAGGGTTGTAAAATTAGTTTGATGGACAGATCACACCATAGCTTTCATTAAAATGGTGAATAATGATTTTAGACAGGTTTCACTACCAGAAAACACGCGTATAGTGACGGAAAATTAGTGACAGACCGTTATCAGTCACTATTTGTGACGGATTAGTGACCGACAGAAATTTGGTCACCGTAGTGTAAACTTAGTGACCAATTAGTGACAGACCGGTCACAGAATGCGCGGGTAGGATGGGCGCCAAAACTTAGTGACCATCATAGTGACGGAGTATCTGTCAGCAAAATGATAACCGAAATTGCAACCAGACAGTGACAAATTCAGCTGTCACAAATATCGTAACCCAAATGTTTATAAATTTTTAAAAGATTATTTTTGGCAGTGACGGGTTATTGACAAAAATTTCCATCACCAAATTTATTTTTAATTCCAAAAATATTAAAAATATTATTTTTGAGTAATTCTAAATTAAAAAAAGATAAAAGGAGGAAAATCCAAAATGAAACTAAGTGTGCCCGCCGTCCCGCCTAAATTTCTTCGATAACTCAAATTCCAATCGCTCTTTAGAAAACTCAAATTTCTTCGATAACCCAAATTCCAATCGCTCTCCAGAAAACTCAAATTTCTTCTTCTCATTTCCAAATCTCATGGTACCGGTCATGACCCATTTGCACTCATACTGCTACTTTCTTGCAATGGGATTGGATTTTGGAAGGAGGTCTGGGATTTTTTTTGTCCTCGTGAGTGGGGAGCTGGGAGACATCAAGTTCCGTCCAATCAGCCTTATAGATAAAAAATAGTTTGATATGAAATTTGGCTTGCAGACCGACTTACTTAGTCGAGTCCCGATTTGGAGCCGTGATTTGGAGCCCGGTCTCGATTAAAACCTTGGCGTCGTCCCGATTGGAGGGTTAGGGCAGCGGCTTCCCCTTTCTTTCTCTCCTCTCCTCCACCTCCGCCCTCTCCTCTCCGGCTCCCCCTTGCCGACCTTTTCTGCCTCCCCGTCGACGGCGACCACGGCTATATCACGCCCCCCGATCGGCCGATCCAACTCTCACCCGGGACGAGATCATCGCGGCTACATCACCCCGTCGACGCCCCCCTCCTTCTTGCTCGTCGGCTTGGGTTTTCAGAACCCACAACTGGTTCTTCCCGGAGGTAAACCCTAACCCCGTTTTCTTTTACCCCATAATAACAAAATAAAAGAAACGAAGAAGAGGAAGAGGAAGGGGGAAGGAACCTACCGAGGGTCTCCACCTGTGGATCCGGCGCCGCGCTTGATCGCCGCCGTGGCCGCAGTTGTCGACGGCCGCGCTAGGGTTCTTCTTTCCCTCCTTGAGGGGTTCTTTTCCTTCCCCTGCTGCAGGTAGGCAAGGCAGAGAGGGTTATTCCTCCCTCCTCTGCTGCGGGTAGTCCAGTCCTGATTGGTAATTTTTTTCTTCCCCTGCTGAGGGTTCTTGCTCTGTGAATTGTTCAAGTTATAGGACAATGGCATGGGCACCGCCCCAAAGCAATCTTGCTCTGAACCAGTAGCACAAATCAGAGGATTTCCAACACCACCATAATATTTACTAATAAACATAGTTGCCAGCCCGAGTGCAAAGAAAGGGCCACTTTATATGGTTTGCAGACATTTGGGTGTATACCAATTTGATTGGCATTTAATAATATGTTTTGAAATGAACCCACAAAAAATGTTAGGTATCTGAATTTAATGGCCTAATTATGCATAGCCCTAAATGTTTTGATGTATTATCATAGTTTGGTGGAGTGTTGCATTTAATATGTAGGAGTTATATATAAAATAATTGTGTCTTGAAGAACACAAAGTGATAGATATATTAGTTGAGAAGCTTACTTGCATCATTCTTTCAGGTCCTCCATGTTTTGAGAGACTTCTCCATTCATCAGAGGCGATCATGTATATTGACATTTGTTCTATGTGAAGCAGATAGTATTCCATATGTAAATTTGGATGATTTGACTTGTATTCCTTGTCTTTGTAAAGATTAAATGCTTTTTGAATATTTAGGGGGCTTAGATGAATGAACAGATAACTTGTAAAGATTAATTCCTTATGTTCAGCTTTTTGTAAAGATTGAATGCTTTTTTAATGTCAATGATGCTGGGACAAGATTGAATGACTTATTTTTGTCATTCTTATTTATCTCAAAGCAGTAGTATGAATCATGAAACTTCATCAGCTTCCAATAGGCAATCAAAAATAGAAAGTGCAATTCCATATCTACTCATACTTGATAGTGATAGATTTGTTACCCTGGTTAACTTATTAGTGTCATACATCTTGATATTGGTGCTAGAAATGATACCAGTAGGAATTTTCTGGGTTTCCTTCAATGAAATGGACAATTATTCCATCTCCTAAAAACAAATCTAAAAGTATCTGGTGTCTGAAGTTCTCTATTAGTCCTTTTGCTAACCAAAATCCTCAAATATACTGGGACAACTCATTGTTGCTTACTGGGTAACAAGGACCAGAGTTTCATAGTATGTATTAGTCTTTATTAACATCTTGTAAGGACTGAATCTGCTTTTAGTATCGGTGGGCGGGTACTTGATAAGTATCGTAGTGCACTTAAATTGAATATTGCCGATGCCTTGATTTGTACTCGAGATTGGGTGTTGGAAAAGAAAGGTATATGTTTTATTAATTATATTTCTATTATTTTTTGAATAAATTTATTATTAATTATTGCAATATTTCAATGTAGATATTGAGGATGCCGAGTTAGATGAGATTGTAGAAGATGTCATAAACTCAAGTTTCTACAATGAAACTCAATCAACTCAATGCTCGGCCAATGTTGAATCCAATTCATAGTGAGATGAATCATGATCATGGGATACTTCCTTTTGGTTTTGGTTTAAATATGGATGTTGCTATAGTTTGGGACTTTTTTTTAGTTTTGCTTTGACTATGGATGCTGTCATTGGTTATTGTAATTTCGGTTAATAATTTCAGCTTCTCAGGTATGACCTCATCTAATGTCACTCTTAACTTTTGCTCATGTTTTTATATTTCTGTAAGTAACTATGAACTGAATTGTAATGCTTTCTTTTTAACTTCAGATGGAATATACTTTGCTAAAGGAAACAGGTTAAAGGAAACAAAAAGGGGCAATGCTCTCTCTCTCTCTCTCTGTTTTTTTTTTGCCCCTCTGATGAATGGAATGAAACAGGTTAAATGAAACAACAAGGGACAATGCAAAAGCAAAGGGTCAAAGCATACTGCTGGCTTTCTATCTGAACGAGTACAAGTTCTTGTTCCGACTCCTTGCCGGTTGATAGAGTTGAAGTCATTTATGTCAGTCCATTGGAATCATATACTGACGACATTTATATATGTCTGTTGTATTCTGGAAAGAGAGATGCTGAATGAAAAACTTTCAGCAGAACACTTCCATTGTTTTGTTTATACATATGACTGGATGAGGCTCTAGCTTGTATTTTTCTTTTATTATGAGCCAATCAATGTACCAAATATATCAGATTATTGGAATGTGATCAGTGACCAAATTTGGTTACTGAATTATTTACCAAGTATTGTGACGAGTTAACATAAACTTAGTGACAGGATTTTGGTTTCTAAAAATTGATTTTGCTTAGTGAGTCAGTGACGGAATTAGTGATAAATTTAGTGACAAAATTTGTGACCATGTCTGTGACGACTAAATCTGTCACTGAAGGTTGTGACAAATCAGTGACCAAATTTGTGACCGAATTATGTGACAAAATCAGTGACCAAGTTATCTTCGTCACTAACTCAATGACTGGTTAGTGACGGAAAATACATAATTTCTTAAATATTTAATTCTTGGATTTGTAACGGCTTAGTGACGGTGGTTCTGTCACGGAGTTTAGTGACGGAAATCGCCGCCGTCATTGAAAATTTAGTGACGCGTGTTTTTGTAACCAATTTCGTGACGGGAGCTCTATATTAGTAACCGGAAATACGGTATAGTGACGGGAATCTCCGTCACTATACGCGTGTTTTCTGGTAGTATTTTTAATTTGGTGAAATATGAGTCACTGAAACCTCTGCATGTCAAAATTTAGATCTCTTAGTAATAACTTTTTATGTTGCACGTGAGGACCCAGTCAAGTAAATCCATTAATCAACAATGTGTGATTTTTTAAGAAAGATTAATGGCAAATTACCGAACAGACGAAATATGATATCGTTGAAGATAGTCTTGAGATCATCCCATCATTAGCTAGAGCGACCCACTATAATGTACTAAAGTTAATTAATGAAATATGGCCAGATGAAGTTGTAGAGGATTTGAGCTTGCTTGTCACAACGTTTACAAGCAACCTTCCTGAGTGTGTTTTGGATTACCATGCAATGCATGACAGGCTTAAGATCTCACTTGATGCTCCCCGTACTCTTCATCACCAAAAATAAAATTTTGCAATTATTATGTATTGTCAACTAAACTGTTTCTTGTGATTTATTTACAAAAGTCCTTCTTTTAGTTCAGACAGAGGAGCCTGCTAAATCTAAGAGAAATGAATGTCACGTTGAGTTGCCTTGCACACTATCTTTAAGGCATATTCTAACTTGTAAATGAGTTATTAATCGAAATAAATATAGCAAACAATCGATAACCTAAAAACACTGGTTGTTAGGAGATGTGCCATTAAACATGCTATCAAGGCTCTTCTTAAAAAAGAAAAAAAAGAAAAAAAGTGAAAGCAACTCAATTTGCTCAGTATCCTAAGGAAAAACATAATGTTGGCCAAGTTATTGTTCATCTCTTATGACAATAAGGAAAAATATGACAAATTTGAATATGGCATAATGTAACTGATTAATGCCAAATCTCACAAAGCAAGAATGTTTCATTTTGTCAAATTACGAAATAAAAAATCAAATATGAAGAAAAAAACTTGTTCCCAAGGCAAACCTAAACTCTTCAAGATCTAAGGGCAAAAGTATGACTTCAGCAAAATCCCTATTCATGTTCAACTCAAAAAAATCAAAAATTCCAATAAAAAAGAAAAAAAATTAGAAAATTACATCAAAATAAGTATGAGAAAAGTTCTTTATAAATGATATCATTTAGTAAGGTGCAAAAGAAGCTTAATTTACTCCATCTCACATTGGAAAGCTTCAATTTTGCAGTCTTCAATCTTCTCCAATTTTACACTTGGGGGAAATCTGGGTGTGGCTGTTGAAACTCCATGAAAAAAAGAAGAGAAAGAAAGAAAGGGGAAAAATGGCAACTGAGTGCTTGCTAAATGAAAGCTTCAACCCTAAGGACTCGATCTTTAGTATAAATCTTAAAAAAGAGTACCTCATATCAGAGTGCTTACAGTGGACATCTTATGCCCCTCAATTTGGTTCCAATCGTAAGTCAAAACGGTTCAACCATTCCATAGTCTGTACGCCCACGCAACCAAAATCGGCAAGGAAGGGGCGTGGGCTCTTTTAAATATAAATATACTATGCTATTGATATATTTATCCGATATGGGATTAAAATCTGAAGAGCTGGACTCCAGCTAAAATTTCTAAAATTAAACCGCATTTGTATGAGAACAAGATTCTGGTCCACCCTTGGAATCACACAATTACAAAGTGAATACTAAATCCTAGTGGACCGACAGGTGAGGGCCCAAAGCGGTTCAGCCGTAAGGCAAAGAATTTAGCAATTTTTCATCTTCAATTTCGATTTAGTAGGAGTTAAATCCTCTAAACAAGAAGAGTCCTGAATCAGGAGGATCACTAGACTTGATGCGGACCACTTTGGCCACTATAAGTAGGGCTAGATAGGGTTCAAGAGCAAAATCTTCTACATCGAAAAGTTGAGTCAGGAACCAAACTTCTGGAGGTCATAATTTGGTCATATAACATTCTGATAATTTTTTGAAATCTATAACTTAGGGTTAACCTTCTACGGAGCTAAGCGGGATGAAATTCTATCGTTTGGGCTCCGAAATAGGCCAGTCAAATTAAAAAAAAAAAAAATTTAGGAAAAACTTTGATCAAGCATATCTCCCAATCCGTGAAGAATTAGGCGGAGTGATAGAAAACTAAGTTAATGTAGAAATTGAGATCTACATCATGTAAGATTTTAGTTTTTATATATATTTATTTCTGTTGTTCATGTTTATTTTTGGAAATGTAGTTCTACTCGAAGTAGGAGAGGAATCCGATCCGAATTGTGTAAGAGAGGACCTCACTACTATTATAAATAATGCTATGTACCTTAATTTATGGTATATGGATCATCAATGATAAAAAAGGTGATATAAACCCTACTTTCGTAATTTTTTCTTTCTTTTCTAATTTTCTTATAAGAGATTTGAGTTGAGCGGATTGAGAAATTTTTTTCTTCTCACTAATCAAATCATCCTAACACATATTACTATTATACATAAAATAAAAAAGAAAGAAGAGGAAAAAAGATTTATTTTATCCCCGATCCACGGTGGACCTAATTCACCTAATAATGCTTATCATTGTGTAATATTTTTAACATTTTTTAATTTATATAACATTATTAATTTACGCCTCAAAACTCTTTTTTGACTTTGTCCTTGCTCGGCAGTACCAAACCTTACGCTGCGTTTCTCCCTCATTTCAGTGATTGCTTCAACCCTCTTCTCTCCTATTTTATTTTTCTTTCAAAGTCCTCAGTCTCCCTTCCCTTTTTTTTTCTGACCAGATTCATGGTCCATAACCCAGCCAAGCAAGTCCTTATCACCGTTGGCACAGACAGGAATTTCGTGCTTCCAGCTTGCAAGGTCTGATGACTCACCATTTTATCACTTGACCTGCCTTTATATTTTACTTGATTTTCTTAATTGGTCGTTGGATGTTTTATTACACTAAGCTAACCTCACACCCTAATTGCTTTCTGGCCACCTTCGATGCGGTCGATCACCTTACCTTTTCCCGCGTTTATAGGCCTAAAAAGTCATAAAATTATTCATTATCATGTCACAATCATTGCTGTTAGAATTTTTTTAAAACTATTTATAAGATTAAAATATTTTTTTTCGAAATCCTATTTTTCAATGATTTCATACTAATGCAAAGATATCTTTTATTTTATAAACAATAACCTAAGCTCTCTTTTTTTTTTTCTTCATGTAAATTCACCGTTGGATATCCACTTGCCGCTTTGTGAGCTGCCAATGGATGAATGATGGACTTAGGAGTGCTTTGAGACTTGCGCGATGGTTGGTCCAAGGGTGGACTTGACCATGCACGAAGGAACGGTAGCCCATCCCACGTCACCTCCTGCGCCATCCTAGCCTATATCCCACGAGCTCATCGCCGAAAGCACGACCCTCAGACGCAGACATTATCTTAATAAGAACAAGAGAGACCGCTGTTATTTAATATTTTATGTATTTATCCAACCAAAGTAATATTTTGATATTTAACTTTATGAGTTGTAAAAACAGCAATTCCGGATTTCATCAACAGAGCCAGCCATGCGAGCCATCAGGCCTTCTATTTAAACCATCATTTTCTGTTTCGGTAGTTGGTAAAATATCTGGCGTGGAGTCCATTATTTTATTTAGAAAGATTCGGTCAAAAGACGATTTCCCGATGTCGGTGCATATTGGATTTTCCGAATCCAACCGAAGACCTGTTCAACGCCACGGCTGCAGCTGGCCGGTCCAGCTCTGCCACTGGTGGTTGCTGGTCGCGTCCCTCCTCCAGATTGCGAGGGAGAAGTCATAAATCAAATTTATGATTCATCATTTGTTTTTTTGGTAAAAGCCAAAGAATATTCTCAATTTAGTACACCACGGACCACCAACTCCGTCCATGGTCAATCTGCACATAGTTCTCTCAGAAGTAAGTGAAAATCTACCATCAATCGCTGAACTGAAAGCTTGGCCCAAGCAACTTAAGCTTTCACGGGCTCGGCTTCTAGAAACTTAGAATCGAAGTAAGCTGAATGAGTTAAGCTTGAACCAGCAAAACAAACTTCAAATTAATTTCAAATCAACATCAAGCTCAGCCAGATATTGATCAAATACATTTGTATTATATACTACATCAATAATATATTGTTAAATTAAAGTTTTAATTTTTTTTTTTTTTCTTTTCAATTTATTAAAATAGTACTAAAAATTTTAATTAAGCTACATTTGAGTTTAAATTCATTTTATCTCAATTTAGAATTGCCGAGTTAATCGATTGAACGCATATTTGGTTCGATTTGAAATTAAGCATGAATTAAGCTTAAAATAATAAAAAATAAATCAAGCTTGACTTAAGAAATTTCAAACTAAATTTGATCAGACATTAGCTTGATAAAACCGGCCCTGATTGCACCCATTGAGTCGTCAACACTTTGAAGTCCACCGCACGTGCTTGACCCGTTCGTGCCGTCACGCCGGAACGTCGTTCTCGCACGCGCATGACGACACCAGCGGGTATAAACTTAGGCAACGCCTCCGCAATCTCGGCGACCTCACCCTTCGCTCCTGGGTCTCATTTCTCTTCCCCTTATTCTCTTCCGTAAGTAGCTCATGGCGGCCGCCGTTGGCCGCTGCGATCTCACCTCCGTCGTCGTCCCCGCCCTCTCCATCGCCGTGGGCGGATTCATGATCGCCGATCCGCTGTCCGGCGACCATGACCTGGCATCGGTGGCGTGCGTCCTTCTCAGTCTCGTCGCCTTCAAAGCCGGCCTCTTGCTCATGTGCGCCGCCGTCGCCGGCGTCCCCCTGCCGCCGGTCTACGTCCAATTTTTGAAATCGGTGGCCGTCTCGGCCTCGGTTGCGGTGCTGATACTGCAGCCTTTCCCTACTGCTGTCCGCCCTTCGGTGGAATTTCCAGCACTCATGGATGTGGAGGATGCGATCGCAGGTTGTCCCGCGTCTTCCTTCGCGAATAAACTCTTCTTTCCTCTGTTCTTGCGAAAGAAAATTAACAGAGCTTTGTGCTTCTAGCTTTAGAATTGTTTAGACTAGTAATATTTGTACAAAATCTTGGGGTAATTTATTTTGGATTTGGTTTGTAATTTTGGGTCTCGTTGCTGTCTTTGTGTTTTTTATTTTTCTATAAATTAGTGAAATACAATATGGAGATTGATATTAGATATAGCATTTGCACAAAATATATGCTATTTATTGCTTTTGTTTTCGCTATTTTTGAAGGTAATAAATCTTTACTACCAAAAATTCTACAGTTTTAGAAACAATTTCAGAGGACAAAAAGATTCCATCATACATCTTGCTTGATCTAGTCCATTTCTTTCTCTTTTGATTAAAAAAAAGCTTCTTAGTCCAGAAGCTAATGAAAGAGACAAAACAACATCCAATTGAAACTTGGGTCACACGGCAGATCCACACCTCATCAATAGACCACACTTGACTCAATGAAGTGCAACTTACTTCCAACGGGACTTGACAGAAACTCAATCCAACCCAACCTAGATGACGTAAAATGGCTCTATCCAACCCGATCTATTATAACCAGACTCAATACTTATTTAGAATTTATCAGACCAATAGAGTACCAACCAATATAGATAAAATCTTATGATTGCTGTCAAGATTTCTCCTGTCATTTACCCGACTAATAGTAAGAAGACCTAGCAAAAAGCTGACTCACGTGAGCGAATGCAACTTGATCGCCTACGGGTTTGCTAAGAGCTTCATGAGCTACATCCAGAGAGTGATTTGAATGATTCGTTGTTCTGAAAGAGAAAGTTGCACGCAACGACCATGATTTGCATGGAAGATTCATAATCTTTAAAATATCCAATTCTTTGGGGTTCAAAAAGGATAAGATGACAGGTAATTGATATTTTACAGAACAGAAACCTAAGCCCTTAATTTAGTCTCTTAACTTCTTTTGTTTATTTTATGTCACTCTAATGGCTTCTTGGCCGCAAAAAATGACTGTCAATTAGATGGTTAGTCAAGTGTATAATTCTGAGAAGACTACTTCTGTTGGCTATTTAATATCACTCTAAGCGACTTAAGATGGCAGTAACGAGATAAACCTAAGAACAACAATCAAGGCAATGTAATAGTAAGGAGATAGGATCAAGGGCTGCTGCACTCAAATTTCAACTCGTATGAAGGACTGATGAAATTGTTGAGAACAAAGTCTCTATGAAGATTCATGGTGAGAGTATTGGGGAGAAGAACCAATGTATGTTTCCTCATAGATTTAAGATGTGGGATTAAATATAATCTGCAAGGTCCTCACATACTCATTTAAGCTATAACATCCTCACCAAGCTAATGCTCTAAATCTAATTAGCTCATGATCAGCTCCAAAAGAACCTATCTCTCCTAGTCACATATAGATTGTGGACTGAGTCTACTTTATTACCATTTGTAATAATCTAGGATATCATCCAAAAGGCTAATCAAAAGTTATATTTTGGGTCCTTTGGCCCTACATAACCATCTGATATCTTGAATTCCTTAGTTTTATATAATCAAACAAGATCTTAATAATGCACAATCGATGTAAACTAAGCGCATGCACGCATTGGTTGTTGCATACATATAACAGAACAAAAAGATGGAGAGAAAGTTATATTGTTCAAGCTTTGTCACGAACATCTTTTAAATGACAATAAACCAAATTTTGAATCATTGGAACAAATGTTGCATTTTGTAAAAGTGGGGATTGCCCTGACAGGATTGGCCTATTAGAAGTTCATTGAGAATTCAGTGAAAGCTCATGAAGAGTTGTTTTAGATCACAAAGTCACACTAGGAAACAACGAATGGCTTGTGCACGGAGAAGGATCTCAAGACCATGTTGATGGAGACTAATACTGGGACAGATCGTGGTGAAGTTCTCTGAGTTCCAGGAAAATCCACTTCACCAATTCGGTCATGTGACGCCACTTTCTAACCGATTACATTGAACAAATGGTACCTTTTGGATTCGAAGGCAGAAAGAACAGACACTTAGACTGATTGCATGTTCTTCCGTGAATCTAAAAGATTATTTCTTTTTTGAACAAAGAGAATCTGAGATTCTTGGATGTTGAAAAATGTAAATTAGATATGGATAAATGGATCACACAAGGTTATGGTTTTTACTAAGGCATGGAGAGACCTTGCACATTGTTCTCCGGAAAATTTCTGGAATGGCAACTAATGATTGCATAATTTAGATCTTCGTGAGTGGGAATGAATTTTGATAACAATAATGATGAGGTATGATCTCTGCAATTGAAGTAAATGAAGCTCAGCATTTCCTATTCAAAGGATATCGAGCTGTCTCGCTCCCTGGCTAAATTAGCCGCTTTTGCCAAACTTTCACCTTCCCAGAATTTTCCCTCCATTCAGAACAGAGGTCCAGTTGCTCATCTCAAGTAAAACTAATAAGCTGTAAACTTTTGTCATTTTGTAGAGAAGCAGGTGTCACTTCCTTAAATCTCTTCTAACAAAACCATATTTCCCTGAGCCATATCCCATATTAGATAACCAAATGACAATACAACATCTACGGCATCCTGGAACTGTTGGACGATTGTTCTCAAAAAATGTGACAGATGTTCATAGAAAGTAAAATTAAAGAGCTTTCATTTAGAAAGAACAGATATTAAGAAGAAATGCTGCAGGCGAACATCTAAATTTGACTATAGAATGGACCCGCCAATAATCTCAGAGATCACCAACTACATGCCTACACTAACTTATGCAGCAAGGGTTCCTACAGAAGGAGCATCATGTATATGTAAAAAAACAAAAAATGAAGAAAGTCATTTCCTTTTCTGTAGAACAATGTCTGATTAGATTCCAAAGCATCAAAACAACAAGATGCTAACAGCACATAGTTCATAGTACATGAATTATCACGATGAGGAAATGGATTTACCTATGAGACTAAAGATAAGGAAGGCATCCTCAGGTCCTTTCCTTTTGTAAATCCATGAGTTTCTAAGCCTTCACTATAAAATATTAAACAGCCCATCCACCACCCCCCTGCAACACTTGAGAGCCAGGTCGAGCTCCCCAAGCCCGTAGAGGCTGCAGAACAACGCACCGAAGGCCCTTTACTGGAAGTGCAATTACTCTTCATCAAAAATCCAGCCAACAAGCTGATCTTGTGGTATAATCAAGCAGAATAGCAGATAATTGAGCCTGCAAAGGCTAGGGATCAGTAAAGCGAAGGTCCTTTACTGGACGTGCCATTACTCTTCATCGAAAATCCAGCAAAGAAGCTGAACTTGTGGTATAATCAAGCAGAACAGCAGAGTATTAACATCCATTTCTATCTTATTGTCATGATCAGTCAATGGATCAACAGGTCAGTGGATTATGTCAGCAAATTAAATCAAAAGTTGACCTAAGATAGTTTAGGCATTGATAGAACTGCTACAGATTCCCAACAGGGCATCTTGGAATTCCTTCCTTTAGTTGAGGTCTCAAACAATGTCAAAAATGTTTATAGTACTACAAATAAAGAGCTTTTACTTAAAAGGGAAATAGATGGTAAAGATACAGAGATAATTAAAAACAGACCTAAGTTGAGCAAAGTTCTAAACTAAAATGCAGTTAAAGCAAACCTCAATGATCACCAATTAAAAACCAATGCTAACTAATGCAAGTAAGATTGCCAGAAAAGGAACATCGTATGCTTGTTAAAATGGAAAAAAATGTTTTTTAATAGAACAATATCTGATTAGGTCCCAAGCATCAAAACCGCAAATCTAATGCCTCATAATTCACATAACATGAATTACAACAATGAGAAGATGGATATACATATGAGACTCACGATGACAAAGGCATCCTCAGGTCCTTTCATGAATAATAATCATTCGCCCAAGCTGCGCAAGAGCTTCTTAGGCTCCTCCAATTTAGACACCTTAACCGGCCCATCCACCACCCCCTGCAATACTGCCACATCCACAACAAGCTGGTGGCTCATACTATGACTATCATTACTACAACTGAGAGCCATGTCGAACTTTGTAGCCTTACAAAAGCTGGGGATCATGGTTTTAAAGGTCCCACAACCCCTTGGCTTCCTCCAAGTTCCCAACTTGGCAGGACCCTTTGGTCAGAGCATTGAAGGAGAACATGTCGGGCTTTGGTCCGACCCACCTCAATTCATCGATGATCTCCACCGCATCTGAAGTCTACCCTTCTGAAACCTGAAGCTCTTTATATCCGGCAAGATATTTTTCTCACCCATTAAAGTCCTCAAATCATTTCAGCATTGGAGAATCTCTTGTTGAATAGAACCTGTCCCGGGGTGGGGGTGGGGGGGGGGGGGGGGGGGGGGGTGGGATGGGGGGGATGGGGGCGGGGAGATCAAATCAAGGGCAACCCCATCTTCTCCATGAGGCTGAATACATCAAATGCTGCATCAAGATTGCTTTTTTCGCAGAGGGCGTGGATGAGGATGTTGTAGAAGATGAGCCTGGGGACTATAGAGGGGTCAGCAGAGGGGGTCTCCCAGAAGGCAGTGACCACCGGGTCAGAGTCACATGCATAATTTGTAAGTTAATCCAAAAGTTCACTTAAGTGACCAAAGAGATACTTGATCATTCACTCCTTAAACAATTCTGTTCTTCTTTTGGCAATAAAGTTGGGAGTTGGATCAATCTTAGTTTTAAACTCTAAGATACATGGAACAGCATAATTTGCAATTGAAGCACTTCTTACATTTTTCAAGTAGTCTGGCATTGAATAAGAATAAGTTCTTCTTGCTTTTTTTCCATCTTATATTTTTAACAGGGACAACTAGCATCAGATTGAAGATAGCACTCCTCTTAGGCATACAAGAAGGCAATTGCTTGCATGGTGCTTTTCAGAGAAATGTCCGGGTTTGGGTCCTCATGTCACAATGCATGAGTTAAGTGGATATAAGTGACCTTTTCCTAGTGGGAAAGATAAAAGAGCTCTAATTTCTAGATTAGATGGCCTATGGGTTACATGCTAATCAACTGATTGATAGAAAAGTCACAGACTTCCAACAGTGTTTCTTGCAACTTTTTCCTAAAGTCACAGACTTCCAACAGTGTTTCTTATTCTTTTTCCTAAATAAGAATAAGCAAGGACACAGAAATTCATAATGACTACAAAATAGAGAGCTTTAAATGAAAGAAAAAAGACAACAGATAGATGGACTAAAGACAGACCTAAGTCGATCAAAGATTTACATCAAGTTGCAAGCAACAACAATAACCTTGGAGAACGCCAAATGCATAGCAACACTAATTAGTGCAAGTATCGTTCCTGAACAGAGAGCATCATATGTTCGTTAAAATGAAGAAAGTTTTTTTTTTTCTATAAAACAATATCTGAGTGGATTGTTCCTTGCAGAGCATCAAAACAGCGAGAAACCAACTGCCTCATAATTCATAGAACATGAATTGCAACAATAGGAAATTGTATTTACCTGGGAGACTCAAGATGGGGAAGGCATTCCCAGGTCCTTTCGTGAATAATAATTCCTCCGCCCAAGCTCCACAAGCTTCTTAGCCTCCTCCACTCTCGACAACTTAACCAGCCCTTCCACCACCTCCTGCAACATTGACGCATCCACAACACAGCGGCGGCTCATGCTCTCGTTACAACATTTGAGAGCCAGGTCGAGGTCCCCAGCCTCACAAAGACTAGGGATCAGTGTCTCGAAGGTCCCCCTGTTGGGAGCACAGCCATTGTTCGTCAAATCCAGGTACAACCTCTTGGCCTCTTCCAAGTTCCCGTCTTGGCAGTGCCCTTTGATCAGAGCATTGAAAGAGAAAGTGTCGGGCTTTGGTCCAACCCGACTCAATTCATCGACAAGCTCCACTGCCTCCGAAGTGTTCCCTTCTGAAACCAGTGCTCTCAGCTTTGCATTGAAGCTCTTGATATCCGGCTCGATATTTTTCTCACCCATTAAAGTCCAAATTTTTTCAGTGTCGGAGAATCTCTTGTTTGAATAGAAACCATTCAAGAGAGTATTGAAGGAGATCAAATCAGGGGCGACCTCATTGTTCTCCATGAGGCTCAATACATTGAAGGCCGCATCGAGATCGCCCTTTTCACAGAGGACGCGGATGAGGATGTTGTAGGAGAAGACATTGGGGACGATGGAGGGGTCGGCAGCAGGGATCTCCCGGAAGGCTGCGGCCATTCGGTCGGAGTCGCCGGCGTCGGCGCAGGCGCTGAGGAGGGCGTTGAAGGACATGACGGAGCGGGGGCAGCCAAGGGCGGGGAGCTGGTCGAAGGTGGCAGCGGCGTTGGCGGGCATGCCGGCCTTGCCGTAGAGGGAGATGAGGCGGACGGCGAAGCCCTCGCGGGCGATATCGTCGGGGTAGCGCTTCTGTTCCTCGAGGATGGCCTCCACGGCGTCGGGGCGGCCGGCGGCGGCGAGGCGGCGGACGGTGATCTCGTAGATGCGGTGCTTGCAGCGGAAGCGGTAGGACTCGGAGGACTTCTTGAAGGCGGCGACGAGCTTGTCGGGGTTGTGCTCCCGGAAGAGGTAATTGACGGTGGTCTTCAGGCGCTTCGGGTAGGGATTAGGGTTAGGGTTTCCAGAGGAGGAGAAGAGGCGGGAGAGACATTGGGGAACGCGAACGAGGCGAGAGGACATTTTTTTGGCCTTCCGGTCCGGAGAGAGCGAGGGGAAGGGTTTAAGAGCTTGCAGTAGGGCTTAGGGCTGCAATGGATCGGATATTAGTATATTTATATTTATATTTATTTTTTAATATAAATATAAATATTAATATTAATTTGATGTAAAAATTTATATTTATATTTATTTTAAATAAATATAGATATAAAATAAATACCAATAGTATAGATATAAATATAGGTATTGTTGGGGGAATAAGATTTTTCCCCCCCCAAGTGACACAAATGCCCCCAAGAAGCCGCACAATCGCCGACCCTGAACAGCTGAAGTCGGCGTCCGACCTCGGAACGCCCGACCTCAAGACATCCGACCTCGAGACTTCCGACCTAGGAAAATCCTGACGCTCAAGGTCTACCCTTGTCAGCCACCTACTACGGCCGTACTCCTCCGAGGTCCAACTGAGGACCATGCCCTGCCACTGCTTCAGCATTTATTGCGCATGGCCGCTGTAACCCTCCGGTTCACTCTACAATTAATGCGGATCTCCGGCTTACTCCACCATTAATGCGGATCTCCGGCTTACTCCACCATTAATGCGGATCTCCGGCTTACTCCACCATTAATGCGGATCTCCGGCTTACTCCACAATTAATGCGCATGGCTCCTGACATCTACGGATCCTCGGCTCTCCACGACAAGTTAGCCCAGCAGAGTCTGGTCAACCATGATAAGTCTCTGATCTCGGCCATACCTCCGACACCAATGCAATGATTCGCCTGGTAGCGTACTGGTTCGGGTCGTACGACGCCCTCGCCGCCGACATCAGCATAATGACTCGCCTGACCATGCGCCGACCTGAGCCACATGCCGAGCCGTACTATGGCCTCGCCCTGTTACATCACAGGTAAACCGACCCCCACCTATAAAAGGGAGCCTTAGCTTCTCAGGAGGGGGTTGGGAAATTCCGCACCTTACGAGCACTGTTCATCTCCTCCTTACACTATCTGCCCCCTCCCTGACTTGAGCGTCGGAGGGCCGGCGCCGGAAAACCCGGCCACCGGCTTGTCTGCAGGCACCCAGACGGAGGACGCCGCCCGCTGACGGATCGCTGCCCCGCCGTGAGGATTCCCAGCTCCCTCTCTCCGGCCACCCCAGACGAAGGACGCCGCCCGCTGACTGGTCGCCGCCCCGCCGTGGTGACCCGCAGCTCCCTCTCCCTCGACCGAAGATTGCCCCCGGGTCCAATTTCCAGCAACAGTTGGCGCTAGAGGAAGGGACCGAGTAGCAGTCATGAAGTTGAGAAGTAAGGGAGCCTCCAACGTCTCCCGGCGTCCCCCGCAAAGTCCTGGACGCTCTGTCCAGAATTCTCCAACTCCGGCTGACCCAGTTCCTCAAGTCCAGCCGGAACAGTTCAACGCCTTAGTACAGCAAGTCCAGGCCCTGGCCGCCGCCGTTCAGGGCCTGCGACGCGAGGAAGCTTTACCAACGCTTCCCCCGCGGGCCCAGGTCCCGCCGGAATTTCTTCCTAACGGCCCGGTTCTCCCCGGCCAGAATCTACATGGCTCCTCCAGAGCCAATAACGAAGAACGGACTTCTTCCCAGAGAGAGCTACCGGGGGAGGATCTCAACAGAAGACTCCAGCCTTCTGAGGCTGAGTCAGCCCCGGACCGCCGTGAGCCGGCGCAAACCGCGGCGACAATCCCGCGGGTGGGGGAGCTCGACAGAAAGGTTGAGCACTTGGAGCGCCAAATTGCCGCGCTCCACAGTAAGAAGGCGAGGCAGGAGGGAGACTTTGAGTTCACTACCAAGTCCCCCTTCTCCTGCCGGATCGAGGATGAGCCGGTTCCCGCAAGGTTCAAAATGCCTCAGGTGGAGCCCTACAGCGGAACCACCGACCCTCTCGACCACTTGGAGAGCTATCGGGCCCTCATGGCCCTACAAGGGTCCTCGGAGGCCATACTTTGCAAGGCCTTCCCAGCAACCCTCCGAGGGACCGCTCGGCTTTGGTTTTCTGGACTGAAGCCGAACACGGTGTCCTCTTTTGAGCAACTTGGCAGGCAGTTCGCCACCAACTTTGCTGCCAGCCGGCGCCAGCAACGGACGTCAGACTCCCTCCTCGACATCAAACAGAAAGAGGGGGAGTCCCTCAAGGAATATGTGGAGTGATTGATTAAAACCCCATTTGATTTTGATGAGCTCAAAGCATTTGAGTATATCTTGTGATTACTAATGAATTCAATTGAGTGTTTCAGTGAAAATCCTGTCCAAGTGTCTCTAGACTTGGTTCATAATTGTTGGATAAGTTAAGGAATCTGTTTGAACCAATGTCTGAGACTCGAGTCGACTCCCGAGTATCACGAGTCGACTCCAAGCGTATCAAGTTCACTGGCACGAGCTCGAGTCGACTCCAGATGAGTACGAGTCGACTCCGACTGAGAACAGACAGAAGAACAGAAAGGATCAACTCAGAACCTGTCAACGAGTCGACTCCTGAAGTGCACGAGTCGACTCCAATGTTCAACGAGTCGACTCCAGGGTAGTAAGAGTCGACTCCAAGAGGTACAAAGAAAAGGTCAGAGAGCATTTTATGGACTCTGAGATTCGAGTCGACTCCCGCAATACGCGAGTCGACTCCGAGACTGTGCGACCATCGACAGACAGAAAACCATGTTACTGCCTCTGAGATTCGAGTCGACTCCCAGACAGCTCGAGTCGACTCCAAGACAAGCTTCACGTCAAAAGGCAGAAGACCAACTTTCAGAAACTGAGGGCCGAGTCGACTCCAAGGAAGTTCGAGTCGACTCCAAGACTGGATGAGCCAAAAGACAGAGGATCGGGAGTTCGGGCTCTGAGATTCGAGTCGACTCCAAGGACAGTCGAGTCGACTCGAGTGGACAAAATTCAAAATTGGATCCACGGACTTCTGTGGATGAGCCGACTCCAAAATTGCCAGGTCAGCTCCAGAAGTTGGCGAGTCGACTCCGGGTCAAGACGAGTCGACTCCCAGTCGTGACGGCAACTTTAATTCAAATTTGGAACAGTTGCCGAGTCGACTCCGGAAAAGCTTGAGTCGACTCCCACTACAGCCGAGTCGACTCCTGATTGCGCGAGTCGACTCCAACCCACCAACGGTCATATTGTCAGGCTGCGCAGAGTGTGCAGAACGGACAGAAAAAACAGTGTAACGGCTAGTTTCCGTGGGGGTTGGCTTAAATAGCCACAGAAGACTGTAGCAAGGCAGAGAACAACCATTCCACTCCAAGCATTCAAGCTTTCAACTCTGCAACTTGTTCTTCAACGAAAAAGAGGGAAGATCTGCAATAACTGCATCCAACTACATCTTCTCAACATTAAAAGCTTCCTCCTCCTGCATTCAAGTCGACCACTCTTTCAAGAGGAGACCAGAAGTTCAAGAAGCCATTCCTCATCTCCGATCTAAAAGCGTTTGAGGCTTCTTAACTTCATTTATTGTTCATATTGTTTTTATCTGCTTTTTGAGAAGCTGTTTTCTGTTTTCTTTTACACACTGTATTTACTTGGTTCAATCGGGGGATTGAATCAAGGGGATTAAGGTTGGTTGGTGAGCCAAGTTAAAACCAACGTGTGTAAGGGTTTGATTGTGAGCCCGGAAAAACAATCGGGGTTGGTTCTAGTCGATGAGCCTGGGAAAACCGACCGAGTTCGTTGTGAGCTCGTAAAACAACAAGTTTGGTTGTGAGCTTGCAAAACAACCGGCTGTAATCCAAGGGGGTTATAGTGAATTCCCAAGAGAGACTTGGGGAGTGGACGTAGGAGCAAGGGGTAGCTCCGAACCACTATAAAACTCTGTGTTTGCATTGGATTGTCTCTTCTCTTCTTCCTCTCACATCACTCACAGCACTTAGCATTAATTAAATAACTTGCAATAGTTTTTAATTAATCATCCATAACGTTTTAATTATCCAAATTAATTTAAAACCCAATTCACCCCCCCCCCCTCTTGGGTTGTCTATCTGGGCAACAAGTGGTATCAGAGCCAAAAACTCTTCCACTCAAGAGTTAAAAGATCAAAATGACAACCCCATTTGGATCTTCTCACATTGAGGGTCAGTCCACCCAAAGACCCCCTTTCTTCAATGGATCCGACTACTCATACTGGAAGGCTAGGATGAGAATATTCATCCAAGCCCAAGACTATGAGATGTGGACCATTGTAGTGAATGGCCCATACATCCCATCCACATATGTAGAGGGTGTTAAGGTACCCAAATTAAAAAAGGATTGGGATGAACATGACATGAGGAAGGCACAATTAAACTCTAAAGCTATGAATGTGTTTTATTGTGCCTTAGACCGTAATGAATTCAATAGGGTTTCAACTTGTAATTCTGCAAAAGAAATTTGGGACAGACTTGAAGTGACCCATGAGGGCACGAATCAAGTCAAGGAATCCAAAATAAACATCTTGGTTCATAAATATAAACTATTTAAAATGGATTCAAATGAAACAATCACATGCATGTTCACTAGGTTTACTGATATTGTCAATGGCCTAAAAAGCCTTGGCAAGAACTATACTAACAGTGAGCTTGTCAGAAAAATCCTTCGGTGTCTACCAAGGTCGTGGGAAGCTAAAGTGACGGCAATCCAAGAAGCCAAGGACTTGAACAAGCTACCACTTGAGGAGCTTCTTGGATCCCTTATGACGCACGAGCTCACCATGAAACAACACAACGAGAAAGAGTCCTCCCATAAGAAAAAGGTAATAGCTTTAAAATCTACTTCATCTAACAAAGACTTATCTTGCAGTAGCAGTAGTGAAGAAGAAGAAGATGAGGAAGATGGTGGTGAGGCACTTCTTGTGCGCAAGTTCAAGAAATTCATCAACCACAAGAAGTCCTATCATCAAAGGAGAGGCCCCTCAAATTCCTACCGCAAGGACAAAGGTAAGGAAAGAGAAAATAAGGGAATTGGGTGCTATGAGTGCAAAAAGCCGGGACACATCAGAGCTGAGTGTTCCTTACTAAAGAAGGGCAGCAAGTACAAGAAGAAGAAGAAAGCTCTTGTCACCACCCTATCGGACTCCGACGCATCATCTTCATCATCGGATGAAGAACAAGAAGAGAAGGCCAATTTCTGCTTCATGGCCAATGAAAACGAGGTAACTTCCGATACGCATTTTGATTTTACATTTGATGAACTTTATGATGCGTTTAATGAATTAATGATTGAATATAAGAATATAAATGTTAAAAACAGAGAACTAAAAATAACTAACCAAACTTACATTCATAAGCATGATTCATTAATTAAGGATAAAGATAATCTTACCAAAGAAAATCTAGAACTTAAGACAAGCAACCAACTCTTAATTAAGAAGACTAACAACTTAACGAAAGATAATGAAAAACTAACTAAGGAACTTTCAGAACTTAAAAACCATAAACAAATCTTAAACAAGGATCTCACAAAAGAACTAAATGATTTAAAAGCAGAAAATCAAACATTAACTAAAGAACTTGGAAAATACAAACCTTTAGTTGAAAGGTTTACGTATAGTTCTGAAAAGTTAAATATGATACTTAATAATCAACGAGCCGTATTTAATAAAGCGGGTTTAGGATATAAACCAAGAAATAAACAAAAACTTCTCAGTAACTTCTTTGTTAAAGCTGGGAAAACTAAAATTAAGAAAATAACTTGCTTTTGTTGTGGTACAGTAGGTCATAAAGCAAATGTGTGTAATTTTAGGAAAAGTAAAACTAAAAGAAAAATTAAAAAGGTATGGGTTCCAAAAGGAACCAACTTGACTAACCATGAAGGACCCAAGAAAATTTGGGTACCTAAGATGACATGATTTGCTTGTGTAGGAGTGTCTTGCAGCCAAAGTCAACAAAAACTGCTGGTATTTGGATAGTGGCTGCTCAAGGCACATGACGGGTGATAAAGATCAATTTTTCACCCTTGAAGCTAAGAAGAGAGGTGCTGTGACGTTTGGAGACAACAACTAAGGTCACATCATTGGTATTGGTAAAGTTCAAATCACCCCTTCTACTTTTATAGATAATGTTAGATATGTTGATGGTCTTAAGCATAACTTGTTAAGCATTAGTCAATTATGTGATAAAGGATATGATGTTATGTTTAAACCATCACTATGCATTATAACAAATCCTAATGATAATAGTTTAGTTTTTAAAGGAATTAGACGTGGAAATGTATATGTTGTAGACCTAGAAGATCTTGCAAAACATAACCAATGTCTAGTTGTAAATGAAACTAAAGATAATGATGCTAGTTGGTTATGGCACCGTAAGTTAGGTCATGCAAGCATGGACACAATAACTAAACTAGTTAAAAGAGACTCCGTGATAGGTTTGCCAAAATTAAAATTTGAAAAGAACAAAATATGTGAAGCATGTCAATTTGGCAAACAATCTAGGAACTCTTTTAAATCCATAAAATGTGTCTCTACTTCTAGGCCTCTAGAATTACTACACATGGACCTATTTGGTCCAACTAGAACAACAAGCGTAGGTGGAAATAAATATGGTCTAGTTATAGTAGATGATTACTCTAGGTACACATGGGTCATGTTTCTAGCGCATAAGGATCAAGCATTTTCTATGTTTAAGAAGTTCCATAAGGAAGTAACAAATGCTAGAGAGTCTTCAGTCATAGCCATTAGAAGTGACCATGGTACCGAATTCGAAAATCAATTATTTGACGAATTTTGTAGTAAAAAGGGGATAACCCATAATTTTTCTGCACCTAGGACACCACAACAAAATGGAGTTGTGGAAAGGAAGAATAGAACACTAGAGGAAATGGCTAGGACTATGTTATGTGAAAGTAACCTCCCTAAGTACTTTTGGGGAGAAGCCATTAATACCTCTTGTCACATATTAAATAGAGTTTTATTAAGACCCTTTATAAAGAAAACACCTTATGAACTTTGGAAAAACAGAAAACCAAAAGTTAATTACTTTCATGCCTTTGGATGTAGGTGTTTTGTACATAATAATGGAAAAGATAATCTAGGGAAATTTGATCCTAAATCTGATGAAGGAATATTCTTAGGTTATTCTACAACTAGTAAAGCCTATAGAGTCTTTAATAAAAGAACCCTAGTTATAGAAGAATCTATACATGTTGTTTTTGATGACTCTAGTGACATCTCATCTAGTAAGAAGGTTAATTTTGATGATGATGTTGAAATACTTGAAGAAAAGATAGATGAGATGGGATTACAAGATGATAATCAAAAATTGATTGAAGAAGCATCATCAAGCCAAGAGCCTATTGTGGATCATGGGCTAACAAAAGCTTGGAGGTATGCTCACGGGCATCCTAAGGAACTCATTCTAGATGATCCATCTCAACCGGTTAGGACTAGAGCTTCACTTAGAAATTTGAATAACCATCTAGCTTTTGTTTCACACTTTGAGCCCAAACATATAGAAGAAGCCGAAAATGATGTAAATTGGATAAATGCAATGCAAGAAGAACTAAACCAATTTACTAGAAACAAAGTGTGGGATCTAGTAGAGAGGCCTTCTGAATATCCAATTATAGGTACAAAATGGATATATAAAAATAAGCTAGATGAAAATGGAATTGTTATAAGGAATAAGGCTAGACTAGTGGCAAAGGGTTATAATCAAGAAGAAGGCATAGATTTTGATGAAACCTTTGCTCCCGTAGCTAGACTTGAGGCTATTAGACTATTATTAGCATATGCATGCTCTAAGAATTTCAAACTATTTCAAATGGATGTAAAAAGTGCATTTTTAAATGGGTATATTAATGAGGAAGTGTATGTAGAACAACCTCCTGGTTTTGAAAATCATCAATACCCTAATCATGTGTATAAACTGAACAAAGCACTTTATGGATTAAAACAAGCACCTAGAGCATGGTATGAGAGACTTAGTAAATTCCTATTAGAACATGAATTCTCTAGGAGAAATGTAGACACAACATTATTTCTGAAAAAGCAAAACAAAGATATGTTATTAGTACAGATTTATGTTGATGATATCATTTTCGGTGCTACTAACAATCGCCTCTGCGAAGAGTTTGCTGATTTGATGCAGAGTGAGTTTGAGATGAGCATGATGGGAGAGCTGAACTACTTCCTAGGGCTTCAAATCAAACAATCTGAAGGAGGAATCTTCATCAATCAAGCAAAATATATCAAGGAGATGCTCAAGAAGTTTGATATGGAGGGAAACAAGTCAATCAGCACCCCCATGAGCTCATCATGCAAATTAGATCAAGATGAATCAGGTAAATCTGTAGATCAAAAACTTTATAGAGGTATGATAGGATCTTTACTGTATCTTACTGCAAGTAGACCTGATATTATGTTTAGTGTGTGCATGTGTGCTAGATATCAGGCTAATCCTAAAGAATCACACCTAGCTGCAGTTAAGAGAATTTTTAAATACTTAATAGGAACTAAGAACATAGGGCTATGGTACTCTAAAGAATCTAGCCTAAACTTAATAGGATACACAGATTCAGACTTCGCTGGATGTAAGCTTGATAGAAAAAGTACCAGCGGGTCTTGTCAATTTCTAGGAGAAAACCTTATCTCATGGTTTAGCAAGAAACAAAACTCGGTTGCATTATCCACTGCTGAAGCTGAATATGTGGCAGCCGGGAGTTGTTGTGCTCAAATCTTGTGGATTAAACAACAATTAGAAGATTATGGCATGAAACAAGATAAAATTCCCATTAATTGTGATAATACAAGTGCCATAAATCTAACTAAAAATCCAATTCAACATTCAAGAACTAAACACATTGAGATAAGACATCACTTCATAAGAGATCATGTATTGAATGGTGATGTGACACTCCAATTTGTTTGTACTGATAATCAATTAGCAGATATTTTTACAAAACCCCTAAGTGAAGAGAGGTTTAGTGTGCTTAGGAGGGGATTAGGAGTGATTGATCCATCCTAGTGGTGGTTTTCACTAGAATAATTGATTTTGATGATTACAATGTGGTTAAAATAGAGTTTCTTTTCAATGATCATCAAATCAGATCATAATTAGGTGATTTTCCCTCATTGGGCACGATTATAGCATGAGTTTTAGGTGCGTGCCAAAGTTAGAGACGACTCGAGTAAGTTTCAGAGCCGGCTCCTAAAGGGGAGTCGACTCGCGCATTTGCGGGAGTCGACTCGCAAAGATGGCAGCTGAGGGGGAGTCGACTCGCACATTGTCGGGAGTTGACTCGAAGTCTACAGGCGCATAAGGAGAGTCGACTCGCGCATATTCTGGAGTCGACTCGAGGTCGAGTCGACTCGCAACTCAGGGGAGTCGACTCGCAGTCGGGATCCGACTTTTTAACCCTAGGTTTGTCGTTTCGCAACCACTTTTCTTTCAAGCCGCCACTGTTCAAAAAGCCCTAGAGCCGACTCCTAGGTCGTCCCCGATCGTCTCCAACCTCTGTTCGGTCGATTTTTCACCGGTTCTTAGGGTTTTTGTCCGTTCCTAGGTCGTCTCCTGTCCGTCCCGAGTCTCCTCCGTCGACCTTTCTCCGTCCTTTAGGTGTTTCTTCCCGTTTAGGTCAAGATGCCTCGTAAGACCGTGGTTAGGAAGAGGTCCCGTCCCGAGGCCGGTCCCGAGCGGCGCTCCAAGGCGCGGCACGATCCCGCGAGGGAACCACCTCCGGCTCGTTCCCCGCCTAGGGCGGTTCCCGCAAGGCCGTTGGCCGGGAAGGCCGTCACCACCGGGAGGTATGTCGACTTTGACTATCTCTCCCGGGAAGGGTTCACCATAGGTGATAGGCTTAGAGCCCAGGGCCTAGAGTACTTCCTCACTTTGGACCTTCCCACTTACCCTGGCCTTGTTCAAGAGTTTTATAGTACCGTCCATCGGGGAGATGGAGGTATCGAGGGCACAGTAGTAGGTGTCCCTGTGCGTGCCACGGAGGATCTCATTGCCCACATCCTCCACCTTCCATTAGTAGGGGTGGCTCCCGCACACCCTGAGGATAGAGTTGAGGCCCTTACGGTCGTCTTAGGGCATCCACCTCAGTCCCCCCTAGACGAGGTATCTGCTAGCTCACTTCCTATTGAAGTGAGAATCCTTTTGAGTATTCTGTCCAGGTCCATCTTCCCTAAGACAGGAAGATTTGATTTTGTAAATGAGAGGGACCTAGCTATTATGTCTTACATTCTTCAGGACACCCCGGTCAACTTTCCCAAACTCATCTATAGGTATATGTGTGAGCCCCTAGATAGACCTAGGCTCACCCTCCCATACGGCATGATTTTTACTCTTCTCTTTAGGGAGTACGAGATTCCCATTCCTGAGAGGGAACCCTCTTGTGCATTGCGATGGACAGATCGCTTGTGTACGGGGACCATGCACAGGATGGGGTTTCGGAAGAGAGAGGGGGTATGGGTTAGGAAGTCTACCCTCACCGCACAGACCACCAGACCTTCACCCAGTCCTGAGCCCGATTCAGACTACCCAGACCTTCCAGACCATCCAGACCTTCCATCCACTCCTCCTGCTCCTACCACCTCCGCCGGACCTTCCTCCTCGGCACCACCCTCTATGGCGGTCCGGATTGATCCTGAGCAGCTCCGGGAGCTGCGACAGGAGATAGTCAGAGAGGTGAGGGATGAGCTGCTTCGGGAGCTCCGAGGTGCGGTGCCTGCTCCCACTCCTGCACCCGTATCTTCTCAGTTGGTCCCTTCCTTGACAGCCGTGACTGACATGACGGCTCATGTACGGGAAGAGATCTACAATGTCCGGAGTTTGGTCCAGGCCCAGTTCCACAGCATGAGTGAGGTCACGAGCTCCACTCGACAGATGCGAGAGGAGATAGGTCGTGACATGCACACCACCACCGAGGGGGCCGAGCGCTTGTCGAATGTACTCATCAACAAGCTGGACGCACTTCAGACATCGATGACTGGGCTTCAGGCGTCGGTGACAGAGCTCTCCACTACACATAGCAGAGCCACCACGTCTATCATCACACAGCTTGGCCATGTCATAGATACAGTCACCCTCCTCATGGAGCAGAGCCGATTGAGAGGAGGAGCACCATCCTCGAGAGGAGGAGCCACATCCTCGAGAGGAGGAGCCACATCCTCCAGAGGAGGAGATGCATCCTCGAGAGGGGGAGCTTCATCCTCGAGGAGGACATAGATGTGTTTGAGTTCTGTTTTGTATTGTTTTACTTTACTTATTGTATGCTCAAATCTACTTCAATTCATATCAATACAATGAGTAGACAACTTATCTTCAATTATGTGCCATTTGATGATTGGTTGTGCCATTGATTGTGGTTGATTTCCTCCTTTTTGGTATGATGACAAAAAGGGGGAGAAATATGTATAAAATGTGAAAAAGGGGAGAAATATGAAAAAATATGTAAAAGAAATCAATGGAAATAAATAAAAAGATAAACTCTTAAAAACACACACAAATTTGTTCTAAGTGGATTCGGTACCTCGAGGCTCATTATCTCTCTTTTGGGGCTCCTAATGGAGTAATCTCCAGAATCTATTCAAAGGATATTCGGAGATTAACTGAATCCTACTCAAGAACAAATTGACAGATTTTTCCTCTAAAAACAAAAAATTCAGTTCAAAAACTTCAAAGCATTAAAAAGAAATTCAGAGAATCAAAACATAGTTGAATGCATATGTTGAGGGGGAGAATCTGAATTTTAATCAAGCTAAATCATTAATGACATATAAGCCAAACAATTGATTGCATAATATGAAGGCTTATATAATTCCAAATGAAAGGGGGAGCTTTAACTCCGAAATTTGTTGTTTCACTCCTTTCAAACTTGGATAAATTAAATTATCAGACATTTGAATTCATTTATGGATTTTATTTCATTATTTATTGAGCAAGTCATTTTACATATACTCAAAGTTTTGTCATCATCAAAAAGGGGGAGATTGTGGAGTGATTGATTAAAACCCCATTTGATTTTGATGAGCTCAAAGCATTTGAGTATATCTTGTGATTACTAATGAATTCAATTGAGTGTTTCAGTGAAAATCCTGTCCAAGTGTCTCTAGACTTGGTTCATAATTGTTGGATAAGTTAAGGAGTCTGTTTGAACCAATGTCTGAGACTCGAGTCGACTCCCGAGTATCACGAGTCGACTCCAAGCGTATCAAGTTCACTGGCACGAGCTCGAGTCGACTCCAGATGAGTACGAGTCGACTCTGACTGAGAACAGACAGAAGAACAGAAAGGATCAACTCAGAACCTGTCAACGAGTCGACTCCTGAAGTGCACGAGTCGACTCCAATGTTCAACGAGTCGACTCCAGGGTAGTAAGAGTCGACTCCAAGAGGTACAAAGAAAAGGTCAGAGAGCATTTTATGGACTCTGAGATTCGAGTCGACTCCCACAATACGCGAGTCGACTCCGAGACTGTGCGACCATCGACAGACAGAAAACCATGTTACTGCCTCTGAGATTCGAGTCGACTCCCAGACAGCTCGAGTCGACTCCAAGACAAGCTTCACGTCAAAAGGCAGAAGACCAACTTTCAGAAACTGAGGGCCGAGTCGACTCCAAGGAAGTTCGAGTCGACTCCAAGACTGGATGAGCCAAAAGACAGAGGATCGGGAGTTCGGGCTCTGAGATTCGAGTCGACTCCAAGGACAGTCGAGTCGACTCGAGTGGACAAAATTCAAAATTGGATCCACGGACTTCTGTGGATGAGCCGACTCCAAAATTGCCAGGTCAGCTCCAGAAGTTGGCGAGTCGACTCCGGGTCAAGACGAGTCGACTCCCAGTCGTGACGGCAACTTTAATTCAAATTTGGAACAGTTGCCGAGTCGACTCCGGAAAAGCTTGAGTCGACTCCCGCTACAGCCGAGTCGACTCCTGATCGCGCGAGTCGACTCCAACCCACCAACGGTCATATTGTCAGGCTGCGCAGAGTGTGCAGAACGGACAGAAAAAACAGTGTAACGGCTAGTTTCCGTGGGGGTTGGCTTAAATAGCCACAGAAGACTGTAGCAAGGCAGAGAACAACCATTCCACTCCAAGCATTCAAGCTTTCAACTCTGCAACTTGTTCTTCAACGAAAAAGAGGGAAGATCTGCAATAACTGCATCCAACTACATCTTCTCAACATTAAAAGCTTCCTCCTCCTGCATTCAAGTCGACCACTCTTTCAAGAGGAGACCAGAAGTTCAAGAAGCCATTCCTCATCTCCGATCTAAAAGCGTTTGAGGCTTCTTAACTTCATTTATTGTTCATATTATTTTTATCTGCTTTTTGAGAAGCTGTTTTCTGTTTTCTTTTACACACTGTATTTACTTGGTTCAATCGGGGGATTGAATCAAGGGGATTAAGGTTGGTTGGTGAGCCAAGTTAAAACCAACGTGTGTAAGGGTTTGATTGTGAGCCCGGGAAAACAATCGAGGTTGGTTCTAGTCGGTGAGCCTGGGAAAACTGACCGAGTTCGTTGTGAGCTCGTAAAACAACAAGTTTGGTTGTGAGCTTGCAAAACAACCGGCTGTAATCCAAGGGGGTTATAGTGAATTCCCAAGAGAGACTTGGGGAGTGGACGTAGGAGCAAGGGGTAGCTCCGAACCACTATAAAACTCTGTGTTTGCATTGGATTGTCTCTTCTCTTCTTCCTCTCACATCACTCACAGCACTTAGCATTAATTAAATAACTTGCAATAGTTTTTAATTAATCATCCATAACATTTTAATTATCCAAATTAATTTAAAACCCAATTCACCCCCCCTCTTGGGTTGTCTATCTGGGCAACAGAATACCTGGACCGCTTCACCGCCGCCACATGGGAGGTCCGCGAGCTAGACCAGTCGATAGCCATGTCGGCTCTGAAGACTGGGGTTCGCTCCTACCGATTCCTCTTCTCCATCGAGAAGAGCTTCCCGGCCGACTTCACCGAAATGTTGGCCCGGGCCCGGAAGTATGCCAAGGCCGAGGAGGCAGTTGCCTCTAGGCGGGGAGCAATCGAGCCCGCCTCTAAGAAGCAGAAGAAGCGCCGCGAGGAGCGCGGCCAACAGAGGAGCCGATCCCCTCGCCATGAGAAGAATCTCCCCAGACTGAGGGGCCCGCCCCGTCAGCAGGGGCGACCTCAGCAGAGGACCCCTCCTCGACCGAGGTCCCCACCACGGCCTCGGACGTACCCGAGAAAGTACGAGAACTATACACCCGTCAACGGCCCCCGGGCCGAGATCCTGATGGAAATTGAGGGTCGGGACTTCTTCCGACCCCCGCCGCCTATGCGAGACACGGAATTTTTCCGTAATCCCAGGAAGTACTGTCGCTTCCACCGAGACCGCGGGCACGACACAGAGGACTGCTTCCAGCTCCGGGACGAGATAGAAGCACTCATCAGTCGAGGAGTACTCAACCGTTTCGTGAGAAACCGGCGCGAGGAAAGGAGGCCGGCGGAGGATGTCGTACCAACCGAAAATCCGGACGACAACAGGCCCATTGCCGGCACCATCAACATGATTGGAAGGGCCTCGGCAGGAGCAACCGCCCCGGGAGCACCCCCGAAACGCCCAAGCACTGATGAAGTCATCTCGTTCTCGGACGAGGACTTAGAAGGGGTCGAGACCCCTCACGATGACGCTGTGGTCATCTCAATGATTGTAAATAAGTTCGATGTAAAGCGTGTCCTAGTTGACAATGGAAGCTCAGCCAACATTTTGTATTATCATGCCTACCAAAAAATGGGGTTGACAGAAGAACATCTCCGGAGGATCAACGCCCCACTGGTCGGGTTCACCGGAGATTCGGTCCCGGTCGAAGGTGAGACCAGCTTCCTTGTCACAGTTGGCCTCGCCCCCCGGGAGAGCACTGTGAGGACGGACTTCCTGGTGGTCCGACTGCCCTCGGTCTACAACGCCATCCTTGGGCGGCCAGGGCTGAATGCCCTTCGAGCCATAGTTTCAACCCACCATCTGCTCATGCGGTTCCCCACCGGCCAAGGAGTAGGCGAGGTCCGAGGAGACCAGCTGGTCGCCAAGCAATGCTACACGGCGGCCCACGGAGTAAAGCAACCGACCGAGGCGACAATCCAGCCAACGGGCCCTTCATTGCCCATAGAAACCCTCGATGCGAGGGACACCCTCTGGAAGAAGCAAGTAGAGCCCGGTGAGCTTCTTGCTCAAGTTCCACTAAAAGAAAATTTTTCCGAGCTAACCGTGCAGGTCGGCTCCGGCCTCGGCGCCCGCGAGAGGGATCGCCTCGTCAGCTTCCTGCGGGACAATGCTGACGTCTTCGCCTGGTCGCCTGCGGACGTGCCGGGAATTGACCCTGAGGTCGTGGTTCACCGACTCCAGGTGAGGCCAACCAGCAGGCCTGTAAAGCAGAAGAAAAGGGGCTCCGCCCCGGAGCGGCAACGTGCTGCGGCCGAGGAGGTGGACAAACTCCTCGAAGCCGGCTTCATCCGGGAGGTCTCCTACCCGGACTGGCTCGCCAACGTAGTCCTCGTAAGGAAGGCCAACGGGAAATGGCGTATGTGCGTGGACTACACCGACCTGAACAAGGCCTGCCCGAAAGACAGCTTTTCCCTTCTAAGCATCGACCAGCTCGTCGACTCTACTTCAGGGCACCAACTGCTAACTTTTATGGACGCCTTTTCAGGGTACAATCAAATCCGAATGGCGCCAGAAGACGAGGAGAAGACGGCCTTCATCACCGACAAGGGCACCTACTGCTACAAGGTGATGCCCTTTGGCCTAAAAAATGCTGGGGCCACCTATCAGAGACTGGTCAGCCAAATTTTTAAAGACCAGATCGGCTGAAATATGGAAGTCTACGTGGACGACATGCTGGTGAAAAGCCGAGCGGCAGAACACCACATAGCCGATCTCGACGAGACATTCGCCAAGCTCAGAAGATACAAAATGAAGCTCAACCCGGCGAAATGTGCGTTCGGGGTCACCTCGGGCAAGTTCCTGGGTTTCATAGTGACCCAGCGCGGAATTGAAGCCAACCCGGAGAAAATCCGGGCACTGCAAGAGATGTCGCCTCCGAAGACAGTTAAGGAGGTGCAGCGGCTCGCAGGGCGAGTTGCCGCCTTGGGAAGGTTCGTCTCTCGGTCAGCCGAGCGCTGCCTCCCTTTCTTCAAAAGCCTCAAACGGCCGAAAGACTTCCGGTGGTCAGAAGAATACCAGCGAGCCTTTGAAGAGCTCCGGAGCCTTCTGGCCTCTCCCCCGCTGCTCACCAAGCCCCAGAAGGGCGAGGTTCTTTATCTATACCTGGCCGTCTCCCTGGCCGCAGTGAGCTCAGTCCTCGTCCGGGAAGAGGACAAGCTCCAAAAGCCGGTCTATTACACCAGCCGGGTTCTCAGGGATGCTGAGACCCGATATTCTAAACTTGAGAAGACCATCTTCGCTCTCATCATCTCGGCTCGGAGACTCAGGCCTTACTTCCAAGCCCACACAATAGCTATATTGACCGACCAGCCTATGAAGCAAATATTGCAAAGGTCAGATCGTGCGGGGAGGATCGCCAAATGGGCGGTTGAGCTCGGAGAATTTGACCTCGAGTATCGGCCCAGGCCGGCTATCAAGGCCCAAATACTCGCCGACTTCATCGTGGAGTGTACCCTGCCGGACGACCCCGAGTTGCCACCCGTATCCGCGGAAGAAGCCCCGAGGCAACCATGGGTCCTGCACTCGGACGGGTCTTCAACCTCGGGGGGTAGTGGAGCCGGACTCATCCTCACCAGTCCAGACGGAGTGGTGGCCGAGCAAGCCTTGCGCCTCGAGTTCCCGGCTTCGAACAACGAGGCCGAGTATGAGGCCCTCATCGCCGGGCTCAAGCTGGCGAAAGAACTGAAAGTGGAAGACCTGACGGCCTTCAGCGACTCCCAGCTGGTAGTAAACCAGATTCAAGGAGACTTTGAAGCTAAAGAGCCATCCATGCAAAAGTATCTCCAAAAGGTGCGGGAACTTACGTCTGCCCTGAACTCTTTCAATATTCAGTACATTCCCAGGGCGGAAAACTTCAGGGCAGACCAGCTGTCCAAATTGGCAACCTCCCGCATGAACGAGCTTCCCAAGGGAACAACGCTCGAGTATCTTCAGATCCCCAGCACGGAAGAACCCGAGCCCACCATGTGCATCGACTCCGAGCCAAGCTGGATCGATGGGCTCGTCTGCTATCTCCAAGACGGGACCTTACCTCATGACGAGGCGGAGGCTCGCCGATCAAGCGCCAAGCCCCCCGGTATGTCCTGTACGAGAATAGACTTTATCGTCGATCATTCACTTCTCTCCTTCTCAGATGCCTCCGCCCCTCCGAGGCGGACTATGCCCTCCGAGAGGTCCATGAAGGGATCTGCGGAAATCACATGGGGAGTCGGGCACTGGCCCACAAGATCCTGCGGCAAGGATATTACTGGCCCACACTCCAGAAGGATGCGACGGATTTCGTCCGGAAATGCGATCGGTGCCAGCGAAACGCCAATATCCAGCGCCGACCTTCGGCCCTGCTGACTTCTATCATCGCCCCCTGGCCGTTTGCCCAATGGGGGATCGACATCCTGGGGCCCTTTCCCCAAGCCTCCGGACAAAAGAAGTTCCTGGTCGTCTCCATCGACTACTTCACCAAATGGGTCGAGGCCGAACCCGTCGCCCGGATCACCGAGCAAAAGATGCGGAACTTCGTGTGGAAGTCCATAATCTGCAGATTCGGACTACCCCGTATCCTTATATCCGACAATGGTCGACAATTTGACAATGTTCATTTCAGGGAATTTTGCTCTGAGCTCGGCATTGATCACCGTTTCACCTCGGTCGCTCACCCCCAGACAAACGGGGAAACTGAGGTAACCAATCGCACTATTTTGCAGGGACTCAAGGCTAGGCTTGATCGGTCCAAAGGACAGTGGGTCGAGAACTTGTACAATGTCCTTTGGGCGTACCGGACCACGTTCTGACTGCCCACAGGGGAGACCCCCTTCAACCTAGCATACGGCACTGAGGCCGTCATCCCGTTGGAGATCGGCCTGCCTTCTCCAAGGGTGGAGCATTATGACCCCGACACCAATTCCTCCCAGCTCAGGAGCAACTTGGACCTCGTCGAAGAGACACGAGAGGTCGCCCGGGTCCGCATGGCAAGATACCAACAGCGAACGGCCCAATACTACAACTCCAGAGTCAAGCCCAAGCTCTTCAAAGTAGGGGACCTCGTCCTCAGAAGAGCCGAGGCTTCTCAACCAACCGAGCAAGGAAAGCTCGCCCCAAATTGGGAAGGGCCGTATCAAATCGCCCGGGTGCAACGACCAGGGGCGTATAAATTAAAGTCCCTAGAGGGGACCCTGATCCCGCAAAGCTGGAACTCCGAGAATCTACGAATGTACTACCAGTAAAACCCCTAGGGGTTCAAGACAATCAGGACAATGGGCTTAGTTCCTTTTCTGCAAATGATTCTCTTATCTTGACGACTGTAATTGTCTTCTAATGTTGGGTCGTCTGTGATCCCCAGATTCTCCGGCCAAAATCGGGATGCCTCGAGACTCGACCGTAGAGTTCCAAACTCCCTCGACCTCGAGAAGTATCGCAGGACGATGAAACATCGGCTTGACGCAAGGATCCCTCGACTAAGGTCGGGATGCCCCGAGGGTCGACCGTAGAGAAACAGACTCCCTTGACCTCGGAAAGAAGCCGTGAGGGGTGGAAAGGGTGGTTCCACCCGAGGCACCACAAAGTGGACCCCCGGGAGCGGTCGACGATCCCCGATCCCCGAAGCGGACAATACTTTCCCTCGACTAAGGTCGGGATGCCCCGAGGGTCGACCGTAGAGAACCAGACTCCCTCGACCTCGGAAAGAAACCGTGAGGGGTGGAAAGGGTGGCTCCACCCGGGGCGCCACAAAGTGGACCCCCGGGAGCGGTCGACGATCCCCGATCCCCGAAGCGGACAATACTTTCCCTCGACTAAGGTCGGAATGCCCCGAGGGTCGACCGTAGAGAACCAGACTCCCTCGACCTCGGGAAGAAGCCGTGAGGGGTGGAAAGGGTGGTTCCACCCGGGGCGCCACAAAGTGGACCCCCGGGAGCGGTTGACGATCCCCGATCCCCGAAGCGGACAATACTTTCCCTCGACTAAGGTCGGGATGCCCCGAGGGTCGACCGTAGAGAACCAGACTCCCTCGACCTCGGGAAGAAGCCGTGAGGGGTGGAAAGGGTGGCTCCACCCGGGGCGCCACAAAGTGGACCCCCGGGAGCGGTCGACGATCCCCGATCTCCGAAGCGGACAATACTTTCCCTCGACTAAGGTCGGGATGCCCCGAGGGTCGACCGTAGAGAACCAGACTCCCTCGACCTCGGGAAGAAGCCGTGAGGGGTGGAAAGGGTGGCTCCATCCGGAGCGCCACAAAGTGGACCCCCGGGAGCGGTCGACGATCCCCGATCCCCGAAGCGGACAATACTTTCCCTCGACTAAGGTCGGAATGCCCCGAGGGTCGACCGTAGAGAACCAGACTCCCTTGACCTCGGAAAGAAGCCGTGAGGGGTGGAAAGGGTGGTTCCACCCGGGGCGCCACAAAGTGGACCCCCGGGAGCGGTCGACGATCCCCGATCCCCGAAGCGGACAATACTTTCTGAAGCAGAGCTCTGCCATTGAACTAGCGCGCACCCTACTTCGGTAGAGCACCCACAGGCCCGCCGACCTGACACAAGACTCCTCGACTAAGGTTGAGACGCCCAGGGGTCCGACCAGAGGGTCTCAAGCTCCCTCGGCCTCGAAAAGAACTGTAGATCGATAAAGCCTCCCCAGATCCTCTCAACTTCGGTGGGTGTCGTCGGGTCCGTGAGAAGCCCGAGCCCCCTCACAAGTCAAAATGACTCCGGAGGACGACGAGGAAGGGAAGCAACCTACCCCGCCATGTGAAACACAACTCCGAGAATGCAAGAGGTACCTCCAGCTCGATGCCCTCCTTGTCAAATTTTATCTACATACCGCTAATCATCTAACGTTGGAGTCCTATCTCGCCCCAAAGTCGGGCTACTCCAATGGGTCGGCTTAAGACCGATCTCCTAACTACATTATGCATGCTCCGTTCGCCCCCAAAATCAAGTCTCAACTTGAACAAAGTCTCCGTAAGTTAGGGCCCAACTCGGCCCCCATACATAGACTCCGATGTCTAGCTGAGAAAGTGGTCCCGGCCGCAAGTGCACCAGCCGAACACAGATACTAAGGCGATCTTCAGAGATTCCAGCCTTACTCACTGAAACCTCGGCAGAGTCCGAGAGCGATAACTATGAAAACCTTCGGCGATAATTCGACTATTAGCCCGCGCTCCCTACAAAGGACCCGGAAGTCAAGTTCGGAAACCCGACTAGACTCCCCCGAATAGCGGCACGAACAGACCTAGCCCGGTCCTACTCGAAGGGCTAAGGCCCGACCTCAATGCCTTGGATTTTTCTAAAGGCCGAACGTGACGACTTTCAAGATCCGAGTTATAGGACTTAGAAAAATTTCTGGAAACCTAAGCTCGGAGCTCCCTTTGCTCGGAATGACTAAGATCCGAGAAGGCTAAGGTATAACTCAGGAAAAGGGCAACTTCGTTAAGTGGCCCGAGAACTAAAATACAGAGTTAGAGGTCGTCGAGGCGGTTAGCTAAGACCCTAGCCTCATTCACGATAAGAAAGGGAAAGACGAGCACAAAATGACAAAAGTATTTTTCATTGACAAAGGGCCGGAAGGCCAATTACAAAATTGGAGGTCGGCCATTCAAGAGCCGACCTCGGATACAGTGAAAAAGAAAAAATACGCCAAGTCTTAAGCGGCGGCAGTAACATCCGCGGAGTCGTCCGTGGCGATGGCCTCAGGACCTTCAGCCGGCACAGGCTCGGGGTCTTCTCCAACTGGCTTAGCACTTCCCAGATCATGCCATCCCCCTTCCCGTTTCAAGTCAGCACCTTTCTTTCTCCCTGACTTGTCTTGCCCACGCTTCTTTAGCATCTCTATGAGGGAAGGATCCATCTTCTCCGCCTGTGCCTCCACAATCTCGCCCGCTGACATGAAAAAATACGCCAAGCCTTAAGCGGCGGCAGCTACATCCGGGGGATCGTCTGGCACTGTGATGACCTCGGGATCTTCAGCCGGCACAGGCTCGGGGTCGGGGGCAGGGGCCTCGGGTGCCGCCTCCGGGACGTCGACCGTCTCAGCCGCCGGTGCCGCCTCCGGGACACCCTCCGTCTCGGCCGCCCTCGTCGAAGGCTCGGCGGGGTTTTGTTCGTACAATCCTGCCTCGGATGTCAAAATGGCAGGAAGGTCTTCCATGTCGGACCCGTAGCCCGCGTCCATCCTTGGGTGGACCGTCGAAAAGTCGTACTGGGGGCAGTACCGGGTCACCTGCAGCCGGAAGTTCTCGAAACTCGGGAGAAACCCGTCGACCGTCTCCTCCTCTAACATGTCGCGGAACTCCTGCGACCCCTTGAAGAGCTCCACGGCATGATCAGCTCGCTCGAGTGCCCTCCTCTCTCGGGCCTCGAGCTGCTCGATTCGGAGGCGGAAAACCCCGTCCTCATACTTGAGGCCCGCAACCTCGGATTGGACCTCCCCCAGGCGCGCCTCCGAGGCGCGCAAGGCCGACCTGGTTAGGGCGTGAGCGGCCTTCTCCTCCTTGAGCCCCTCCGCCATAGCGAGGCGCTCGGCCTCGGTGGCCGCCCTCCGAGCCTCGGCCTCGGCCAACGCCGCCTCCAGCTCGGCGATCCTTTTCTTGGCCGGTTCCAACTCCCGGCGGACCCGCCGGGTCTCTTTCTGGCATCCTGGGCGATGAACACCAGGGTGTCGAGCTCGTGAACATGCTGCAAAGAAAGAGACAAAATGATCATGAGTTAAAAACATGCGGATTCACTAACAACTTTAAGAAAATCAAAAAAAGGACTTACCCGGGCGGTGTTGCAGAAAGCACTGTCAACGACCACCTCCAGCGGAATGTTCCGGAACTCGGCCCGGTCCGCTGGAAGCATCGCACGCCAAAGCACGGAGCGTGCGACCTCGGCGTTATGAATGGCCGAGCTCCCCTCGGGAATAGGGGAGTCCGGCTCGACTGACTCCTCCCGGGAAGCTCGGGAAGGGCCCGGCATGCCCGAGCCCGAGGTCCCGGAGCCGCTCGCTTCGGGGCCTCGAGTCGGCTCAGGTCCCGGGCGCTGCTGCCGGATCGTAGACGGCTCCCCCCGCTGGGCAATGGGGGCAGGGCAAGGAGGGGCTGATGGGCCCACGTGGCTGACGACCCGTGCCCGCCTCGGGTCGGCTGTGGAGACCCCCGCCTCGGGGCCACTCGTCCCGGCCGACGTCGAGGCGCCGTCTGATCTCGCCCTTTTCCGAGGCTGAGGCATAGTTCCGCCGGCCTCGGCCTCTCGCCTCCTCAGGCGGGAAAAAAGCGATGTGTTGCTGGTCGGCATGAGGGGAATGTCTGAACAAAAAATTTCACTAAGTGTCAGACCAGTAGCAGTGAAAACAAAGGAGAAGAAAAGAAAGTAATATAACTACCCTTACCCTCGGGGCGCGCCGAGCTCAGACCCACGCTCGCCAGGGCGCCCTCCCGCAGGAGCTCGGTTAGGTCGTTGCCCCTCCCGAGGGCTCGCAGAGAGTCTAGGGTCCTCAGCTCCCTCCCCGACGGTTCGGAGAGCCTGTTGAGGGCCTTCAACCGAGGGTGTCCCCACCTCGGGTCGAACCCCCAAGGCGCCTCGGACGCCAGAAAGAAAAACTTCCCCTTCCACTCATGAATCGAGGAAGGGGCGCCTTGGAAGAGTGACATACCGCCCCGAAAGGCAAAGTATAGCCATCCTGCATCCGCCGGGTTCTTCTTTAACAGAAAACACCGGCGGAAAAGACCCACTGAGATCGGGATCCCGTGCCCGAGGCACAGGGACAAGAACCCGATTATCGTCCTCCACGAGTTCGGAGCCAACTGCGCCGGGACGAGCTGGTACTCGGCCAGCAGGTTGTTCACGAACTCGTGAACGGGAAACCGCAGACCAGCCCAGAGTGTCTCGCGGTAGACCGCGATCCGACCTGGGGGCGGCTGCGTCACCCTGTCCTCCGGCCCCGCGGTTTCAAGGCGAAACCCGGGCCGGAAGAAGAAGCGGGAGCGGATCAACTCCAGCTCCTCCTCTGACAGGCTGGACCCTACCTCCTCCGGACCAAGACCCATTTTACAAGAGCAAAGTGAAATCGAAAACAGAGAATGAAAACTGGAGAAGGAGAAGGAAGGAGAACCCTAGCAGTTGCAGGGTAGGAACCTACTAGACATTGCCGGAAATCGCTCCGGGCACCGACGGCGAGGTTCGGTTGAAGAAGGAAGCAAGGGAGAAAGACAACAAAAATAAGAGGCAGCCGAATAAAACTTTTAGGGCAACCTCAAGGGGTTTATATCGACCCCCTTGGCGGTCCAGATCGGCAGGGTCGGTTCCCATCCCCCGATCGGATTGCGCCACGTGTTGACCTCGGAGACCGAGGCACCATATTCACTCCGGATCAATAAATCGGGTACGAAATCGAAGCCCTGTCCCATCGGATCTCGGGGCCTCATTATGGGTCCGCAGAATCGAATCGCCTTGAACAACGAACGGACGGTACCTCCGCTCCCCTCATTTAATAAGGCCCTGGGGCACGTGGAGCCCCGACGTAGCCTTCACCTCGCCGGATCCATGATCCAGTAATACGAGATCGGAAGCGTCCGATCCTAGGTCATGCCGCGTGTCCGTTTTGAACCCCGTAACGGCACGCTCATTGATGAGCGGAGAATTCCGATTACGGGATCGAGGCGTCGCCTCGTCGAGCCCAAGGACCCTCATCATGAGTCCGCCGCACGAAGCGATCTTGGCGATCCAAGAGACGCCACCCCCGCTACACCCGCTCTGAGAAACGTAAAGACACGAGCTCCACCATAAGTTCGCTGAATAAAGCAACCTCGAAACGCCCAAGGGCGCGGGTCTCGCCATAAACACTCCGAGAAACACGAGGGCGCAGACGAGATTCGCCCCCCAACTTTAATAATAGACTTTACTTCCCACGTCCGAGCCCGCAAGCCGCTCGAACTCGGAAGTCGGGGGGTAGTGTTGGGGGAATAAGATTTTCCCCCCCCAAGTGACACAAATGCCCCCAAGAAGCCGCACAATCGCCGACCCTGAACAGCTGAAGTCGGCGTCCGACCTCGAAACGCCCGACCTCAAGACATCCGACCTCGAGACTTCCGACCTAGAAAAATCCTGACGCTCAAGGTCTACCCTTGTCAGCCACCTACTACGGCCGTACTCCTCCGAGGTCCAACTGAGGACCATGCCCTGCCACTGCTTCAGCATTTATTGCGCATGGCCGCTGTAACCCTCCGGTTCACTCTACAATTAATGCGGATCTCCGGCTTACTCCACCATTAATGCGGATCTCCGGCTTACTCCACCATTAATGCGGATCTCCGGCTTACTCCACCATCAATGCGGATCTCCGGCTTACTCCACAATTAATGCGCATGGCTCCTGACATCTACGGATCCTCGGCTCTCCACGGCAAGTTAGCCCAGCAGAGTCTGGTCAACCATGATAAGTCTCTGATCTCGGCCATACCTCCGACATCAATGCAATGATTCGCCTGGTAGCGTACTGGTTCGGGTCGTACGACGCCCTCGCCGCCGACATCAGCACAATGACTCGCCTGACCATGCGCCGACCTGAGCCACATGCCGAGCCATACTATGGCCTCGCCCTGTTACATCACAGGTAAACCGACCCCCACCTATAAAAGGGAGCCTTAGCTTCTCAGGTTGGGGTGGGAAATTCCGCGCCTTACAAGCACTGTTCATCTCCTCCTTACACTATCTGCCCCCTCCCTGACTTGAGCGTCGGAGGGCCGGCGCCGGAAAACCCGGCCACCGGCTTGTCTGCAGGCACCCAGACGGAGGACGCCGCCCGCTGACGGATTGCTGCCCCGACGTGAGGATTCCCAGCTCCCTCTCTCCGGCCACCCCAGACGAAGGACGCCGCCCGCCGACTGGTCGCCGCCCCGCCGTGGTGACCCGCAGCTCCCTCTCCCTCGACCGAAGATTGCCCCCGGGTCCAATTTCCAGCAACAATCTTGTAACTCAATTATTCTTAGTCTCTCATGTAATCAATCCTGCATTCATCCAGTTTCTCTGCTTAAAGCTATTACTTCTTTATTTATTTTATTTTTTTGCAATATTCTCATCATGTTATAAATTTGAAGTCCTTTTACTAGGGCAATTTGAACCTATATTTTGATCATCCTAATTCTACTGATCGACCTGATAGATCTAGCACACCAGCAACCCAATCAACCACTAGCTTAGTTTTTCGAAAAATACTCTTTGGCATGCTTTTGGGACCTAATATGATAGAGTGCCAAATAAAACCACTTTGATAGTAAGCTAGGGTAAACACCCCAAGAGTGATCACATGGAAAATGTTAATGTCACAATCAATGAACATGATGATCATCTTAATCATAATGATCTTGTGTTAGTTGAAAAAATAGTGAGGAAAAGAACTTTCAATTTGCAAAAGTTTTATGATCACAATTATAAGGCCACTTCAAGGCTTCTAAGCAAGGACACATTGGCCACAAAGACAGCACATAATGCTTGAATTTGGAGGCTACAGGATGTTAGCCTCTCACAAGACTTCTTTTCATGATTTAGAATCAATGGAATAGTAGAGAACTTGTTATTTCTCTTTTTTAAGCTAGAATAAATCTTACTCAAATAAAGACCTCACTAGTACAAATAAAGGGCATATGTTATGATTTTAGAGAATGAGAATAGAGAGAGTGAAAGCAAAGAGCATAGACTCTACCGTCCAACTACAAGAATCCTAACAAAAAGAGTGAAAGAAAATAGCATAGATTCTACTTTCTGTATATGACGTACCAAGATCTGAAGATTGTGAAAAATTAATGAAATTAAAGGGCTTAGAATCCTACTTTGTAAAATTGTTATTGTTTATTATTTTGCTCGATAGATTTGAGCTAAGTGGGTTGAAAGAAATTTTTTCTTTTCTCTGATAGGATCAAATTAGTATCAAATTTTATGGAGGCCCTAGTTTATGGTTGAGACTCATGAGTAATGAAAACAAATGGGAGAACCACTATCCCTGTTTAAAGTACATTAAAGGACAAAAGCAATTGTTATTACTACTTTTATCTCTAGAGATGATGATGTAAAGGAACGCCTCACATAATTGGGGTAGAAGATTAACCAACTCAACAAGCATGTGACTCAACTAATACCTCTAGCTTAAACATTCACAACTTTTGTCACAAAATTGTCTCAAATGTCTAGAGAAGATAACAAGTTTATTCTATTAATGCTAAAAGAAGTGGAAAGTTCATAATAAAGAATGAATTCAGACCAAAAAACTACTTCCAATAACAAGACGAGAAAGCAAACATTTCTTCAACTCTAGTTTTAATCTAGCAAGAGCTAATAGGAGCTTCGATCCAAATGGATCATCTAACCTAATGTGTACTAATCTAGCTATTTCGAATTGGTCTAAATAAGCTTCAGAAGCAAGATCCATATCTAAGATATTGAGTAACGAAAGTTCTAGAAGCTATAACTTCTAATCTAAAAAGAATTTCACAATGCTATTAAAGATAAACTTGATCTAGAAGTCAACATCTAGCTTGTACCCAAATTTGAAATTTTATAATGTTTCTATTAACTTTTATTATTTGTATCCTCTTTTGTTTAGGAGAGAAATCCAACCCGATTCAAGCTGCACTGCACTAGTATAAAAAGAAATAAGTTTTCATCCCTTCTAACTAGAAGAGGAATCCGACTTAACTAAACAAAGTGCACTTGTATGGAATAATAGAAAACTTACATCTTCCCTTTTTTTAGCTAGAAGAAAAGACCAACTAAAATATGGAGGATCAAACTAGTATAAATATAAGGAATATGCCATGGTTTTTGAGATCGAGAATAAAGGCACTAAAAATAGATCTCCACTCAAATATCTATAGTAAAAATATAAATAATAAGAAATTCGAAAGTAAAGCTCTAAATTGTTTTACTTTATTACTTTCATGACCTGCAAATTATAGGACATATCTCCCGTGGAAAGTGAGTCTATAATAAAATAAATAAGAATTTAGCAAGCAAGTCTAAACTTTGCTTTCACCTTGTTGGAGTTCAAGTGGATGAAAAGTAGAGTGTATGCTCTTCGCTTACATTTTCTCTATTTCTATTCTCCGTAGCCATGATATATATCCTCTTTATTTGAGCCAAATTTTTTTTCTAGTTAAAAATGAAGAAGTTGCAAGTTCTCTACCGTTCCATTGAGATGCACTCTCTTGAGTCTTCTCTACTTAGAATAGGATAAAACTTTACTCTTTTTCTAGTATAGTCTTGCCTAAATTAGGTTGGATTCCTTTACTAATTAAAAGAGCATACAAATTACAAAAATAAAAAAAAAATCTTAAGAAATTCTAAATTTTCAGAAGCTCTAGTGGTTCTCTCCTCTCTCTCTCTCTCTCTCTCTCTCTCTCTCTCTCTCTTTATTTTTTAGATTTTTTGATTATTTTTTGGTAGCTTATATAGGTAGAGATAAATCCGCTTTGCAGCATTGTGCTAGTGTTGTTTGATCGGGGGGAACGGGAGAACCCACCGATGCGGATGTTGAAGGCAAAGCAGCCACTACTATAGCCTTCTTTGTAATCAGGGACTCGGTGCGCGCTCCCCCTGCTATTCCTTATCCGGAATTATCTCAAAAACTCAAGAGAAGATTTGCTCCCATATATATGTTGATGGAAAAGTGGTCGGAATAAGATTTTTCAGTGGGATTTCTGCTGTTCCGAATATCGGAGATAGTCCGATCTCTTGGTTCATTCTTTGTTCCTCCAGCATTGCTTTTGACAGTGGATAACAAAAGAAGGAAAAGAGATTCTTATGGTCTCTATGCTCCTGACAAGGATGTTTTATGATCTTCTTTCCCAATGTTCTGCTCTCGTTTGATGCGTATGTTTTTTTGCCCAAGTTGTTTGACTTCTGAGTGGCTTTTCTTTACCTTAAATCTCAAATTCTTTAAATTAACTCAAATTCATCTTTATGATGTACTCTTTTTTTTCATGAAAACCAAATTTTTGTCTCTTCTCCTACCCTGAAACTCCACTCTAGCTAGCTTGAGAAAGTCTCGGTCCCTATCCGCATATCTCTACATGCTTATGACCAATCTAATCACCTCTGAATCCAAAGGCCCTCTGTTATGATACTTATTGGCACAAAATAGTAAAACCCCTCTTCCTTATACACTATGCTGCCTTGGAAGAAACTATGCCCCTCTTACCTTAAAAGATAAATTATGTTTTAATAGATAATCTATTATATCAGAGCCTTTGGTTCATTGCTGTCACTTGCTGCTAAATATAGACCAACAAATTTAATATTATGAAAAACTCCAAGTGTGGCCAAATGAGTTGATGATTATTTTAGTTTCTCATTAGCTACACAATTTCTTAAATTTCTTTTAGTTACGTTGCATGGTTAAGTGTTAATCAGCCCTTTCCGAAAACATTGCAAAGCTAGTAATCAATGAAAACAAGTAGTCATTTTATAACAAATGATTGTGGTACACCGCCATCTGCCGACCCTTCTGGAATATATCAATCATTGGAACACAATTGACTAGTAATTCAGAATCTAAACATACCAAATAGCATCCTATGTCATGTGATGGTTCAAATTTTAATTGTGTTAATCTTTTACTTATGCGGAGTGGACCTTTGTTTACTCAGTTGCAGTTACATTGGGACTTTATCCATCACCCACATCTCAAATTTTCTTCTTAAAGGAAGACTTAATCTAATTTGAAAATTTATTTGCTACAATGTTTTCATATTTTAGTATTGTATATCATAATTGTGTTCGTGTAAGAATCATCTTCTAAATTTTCTTAAAGAATTACATCCGGAGTCAGAAACACTGTTTGGAAGCTATCATGAGAACTACTTGAAATACCAAATGATATTTACCTCTTGTTTTCTACCAGAGGTGGTACGATGGTTGAACCCTAGTCCCTTTATATGCCCAGAAGTCCAAGTGTTCTATGAATTTTGATTTGGTTAATTTTAGTAATGTAGTTCTTTTATTTCCCTCCGGTTGTCATATATTTCATTCAGTTTTGCAAGCTTTGTAGATGACTTTTTTTATTCTACTTGAGTTTTTCTTTATGTGTTCGGGTAGATGTTTCCTGCACTGTCATGACTAAACTTACACAGTATGAGCATAGTATGGTTAACTTGTCCAGATCTTCCGTTATGATTGTTTTCTTCCAAGTCATTCTTTCCAGCTTTCAACCGTAGCATTTATTAGCAAGGAAATGTTGAGAGAAAACACTGTTAAATTCTTGAATTTTTGCATTTTCACTATTTTTATGCTTGTAGAGCCACTCTTATCGGCATAGCCAAGACTCCTTGTATAGCCAAGATTCCTTTCATCCTGCCTTTCTTTTCATGTATGATCAATTTCAATCCTTTCCAACGTATGGCTATCTAAACCTTTCCCTCGTGTAATGCATTCTACACATTGTAATTCAATATATTATCGAGGTTGATGCTATTATGTTCTCACCTTCTTTAGATAATTACTTTACCACTCTAGGCCTTCTATTGGTGTCATTGCTGCTACATCTTTTTCTTATGAGCTTTTGCCATTTTTGAACTCTTTGGTGCTTCCCTTCTATATGGCTAATATTGAGTCTATGCTATTTTGTTCCTGCTTTCGCCCATCATTCTACAAAAGTGATGAATCAAAAGTATGTGTTACAATTTATTAGAAATTGTGGACAGAAACATAGAAAAGAAAAACTGAAGTCCAAAGCAATTCATTCCATGCCTAAGCAGGAATAAAAACCGAGTTTTTAAATCATGATTATATAAATTTGTATAAAAAATAATAAAATAAATTATAAGGTGTATTAAGTTAATAAGTTTATTACAAAAATTGAAGGCAATATAATGTATGCTCCTACGGCATCTCCAATTCTTCTATAACATCCATCAAATGTTATCCGAGACTTATTATCCATTTTTACTTTCTTAATATATATCTCTCAAAATTGAGCTATAAGTGCATTTTTTGTTATACCATGGCCGATCAATCAATCTAAAGCCTAAACACAAAATTTTCTAAGAATTCTATAAGGATCTACACTCATATAAGATTGTGCTTGACATATATCATAATAAGAGCCATAGTGAACATTCTTCTAGTCTTGTCCTTGATGCAGTCTTAATTTTGCTATTGGGACCCTCCATCTAACCTCATTTCCCCACCATATTTAGCTTAGGTGCACCCGAGATTATAAGATTTTGCACCCGTGTCACATGCATCCTTACTACTCTTAATCTCGACCCAAAATAATCACACGCTTCCATCACCCCTTGAGGATTGCAGCACATGACATCCACTCCCTCTAGCACATCACGCTTCTAGATTATTATCCCAAAATGAAATTCATTTCCCCATTCCTCTAGGGATGCCAAGTGTGTTCAATACACTCCTTACTCTAAAATTCACTCTTGCACTCAAAAATATTGTAAGACAAAAGACTTCATCTATAGCAATCTTTTCCTTTAAGATTCATAACATGCGTTGAACCTCCATTGTATCTTGTGACTATCACTATTTCCTCTAAACTTGTCCTACAATATTTTCCCAAACTCTAAAACATCCTTTATACCTGCCTCTAGATCCAGGCATATTTGCAGTCATAGTCTGATCATATTGTCTCCTAGAGAAAACACCCCTTTCCTCTATGCAATCCTCGCCCTGCACCCCTTCATACCTCATCAATCCTTAAAAACTCTCGTTCAGCCAATGTAAGTTGACACCGGGTTTGAGCCGCAATCAGCCCCATCGACCCAAGAACCACAAGTACTCGATCTCAGGGTTACAAAGAGCCTTGAAGGTGATAAGAAACACAATCTAACCGAAGTTTTGACCTGCAAATTCACTAGCCACCTCAAAAGTTGACACTTCGGTCCATATCAATAGGTTCAAAACACTGAATTTGACTCTCTTATAACCTGGAAACATTCGAACCACCATTAGAAATTGGAGTAACTAGAACCATAATTGGTCTAGTATTTTTAACTTTTCAGAAGGCTGTGTCACATTCCTCTGCTTGCGCCATCTACAAATGTGATCTCAGGTGCACCAACATTAGAGAACAAAACTAATAGATATTCTATTTCCAGCATAATAAAAGCTAAGAACCACTTGGTACCCAATGATCACGGTAGCAGCTTGTTCCTGCCTCTGCTGCATCTGTGACCACCCGGTCATCGCATATGATTCACATCAACACAAAAGGAAGGCCAAATGCCTTCATAATTACCAAGCATCTACCTGATTGCCAGAACCATAAAAGCAACAAATTGCAACAGCATTTTCAATTATCAGAATGAGAATAAATAGCAACGACAAGGTAAACATGACACAATAAAATATAAATTTAATAGAAAAGGCCAAGCAAGAGGATGCCTTCGTTGTTCCAGTTTGCAACAGTTAGGAAAAGAGGGAACAAAAAATAGGTCTACATAAATATCCAAGCAAAACCCAACATCACAAGATAGAAACACAGGCCAGATTCACAGAACCATGGATGAATAGTGTAATGAAAACAACCATCCATGACACAAAAAGAGCACTAGAGTCGTCCCTGTTTGTTTCATAACTACAGCTATCCAGATAAACTACCTGCATAAGAGGGAATGGGATGACATTTTACTGCTTATCTGCCATGCAATTTCCTCATTTTTTATGTCATCATGAGGGATCACTTGGCCATCATGACTTTGACAAACTCCTCATAGTTGATCTGGCCATCACCATCCACATCAGCCTCGCGAATCATCTCATCAACTTCCTCATCTGTTAGCTTCTCACCAAGGTTGGTCATGACATGCCGGAGCTCAGCAGCTGAGATGAAGCCATTTTGGTCCTTGTCAAACACTCGGAAGGCCTCCTTGAGTTCCTCGTCTGAGTCAGTATCCTTCATCTTGCGAGCCATCAGGTTGAGGAATTCTGGAAAGTCAATAGTCCCATTGCCATCAGCATCCACCTCATTTATCATGTCCTGCAACTCAGCCTCAGTTGGATTCTGCCCCAGTGACCGCATCACAGTTCCCAGCTCCTTAGTCGTAATGCAACCTATTGAAATTCCACCCAAAACAAGCTGCACTTTTAATATTTTATTTCCCCTATAAAGTTTGATACGTGCAGATAGAACAACTGCTAGCCTTCTATTGTTTATTAGCATCTATTACAACTTTCAAATGATAATAAAAATAACGACTACTACCTTTTGTTCTATCTCCAAAGCAATGCACAACACTTTGGGGTTGGAAAATTGCACACCAGATTAACATATTAAAATGATTGCAAATTAGCACAAATGAAACATAGTGACAACATATTTCAAAAAAACAAATCCACAAATCCATCTTTCAGCATGAACAGGTCACATGATGGAACAGCATGAATTCATATCCAATGCCGGCAAGTAAAGAGCATCGTAATCCTTCTCAAAAGGAAGTAGCTTCGTTTCATAGGCCTACTGAAACACTTCAAGAAAGGTTCTATTATAACGCAGCCCGCAGAAAGACTATTTCTTGAGGTAAACTAGTTTTTTGGAAAAAAACATGAACACGTGCTGAAGAATATTGGGAACCCTAGCAAGGGTTTCCCCTATCAGTTGAAGAACTGCAGGGGCCCCAACTGCAACTTAAAACCATTCGTAAATTACAGCTAAATTATGACTTTATTCAATTAACTATTACGGCCTAGCTAGGTGATTGCTATATTAAGGATCTGCAATTCCATTAGTTTAACTATTTTGGCATAATGACTTAGAAATAACAGGTAAAATAACATTGACGAACAGGCAAAGAACCATAAACTTGGCATCCAAATAGTTGCAATATAAGAACAAAAAAATTGCTTCTCAATTTGCAATTAAATCTATTAAACCATGCAAACAGCCCAAGGCATGAATTCCTAACTATGACCAGTCCTAATAATTAGCTCCACTACAAAAAGGTGTTTTACTGCACGTGCCAATCACTATTCAAAATGACGGACACTTTAGGCATCCAAAAATCCAATCAAGCAAATGAAGAAGTAAGATAAAAAGTTCTTTGATCACTCAATAACTAACATGCATGCAATGATCAATGTGCCAACTCCAAACATCAACTACAGATGAATATCCAAATTGATTTAATGACTCCGGCAACTCTTCTCAAAATATATACCTTAATTGGCCTTTTCCAAGCATGAAGGGCCATCAAACATGTAAAACTACAATTAATTCACACCAAGCAGTAAATGTTGTACTTCTGCCAACTAACACTGAACACAGAAATAGCTAGAGCAAAATATAACTTTGAAAGTTTCACCAGGGAGCCAAAAAAAACAGGTTCCAGTGAGAATTTCCATTAGGTAAAGTTGTCTTCATCAAACTTTTTATGAATTCTCTGTAATATCGAGTAGAGATTTTCATGGATTATGAAATCTAGGTCAATGTCATCCTAGCAATTTTACAGTACCTCAGCAATCAGCTAACACTCATGCTAGATTTGGTACAACAGAGGGCTATGTCTTGTCATAAATCACCTCTTCTAGCAGAAGCCCACGTTATCCTACACCAATCATCTAGTGTTTAAGCAACATCCAGCAGCTGTAAGAAGGTATATTGGAAAAACTATATGTTTCCCATCCATTGATCTCAGATGCACACTCTACATTTAGATTTTGTTACATGATTTATCATACTGTATCCATATAGAACAGGGTCAGTTGGCCTACAATTTTCTGCTTGATCTTTAAGCCAGCAAAGATGCACAAAATTCAAATACAAAGCTACCTTCTCATAACATGGAGGGAACAAGTACAGTTACAATTGGTCCATATTGCTTTAAAACTAAGATTTCCAATTGGTTAATCATGATCCGTTCTATGTGAACAACGCACATGCATACTCAAACCTTAAATCAGAAAAGCATGTACTTGTCAAAATATTGGCAACAGCTCCTTGCTTCCCCCGGTAGGGATAAAACTATACATCTGTGAGCCCTATTCATCAATCCTATGGCTTAAGGCACAAAGCTGTTGCAACAGGTATATTATTCTACCTGAAACGCCTATAAATTTCTTGCACTAGACAGACCAGGTAAAAGCCCTGATTGGCAACAATGTTCAATAATCAATAAATTCATAAGCAGAATTAGTTCCTCTTTCATCATAAAGCAATTCAACCAAAAATAACCTACTGGGAGGGTTTTGGGAAACAGCAGCATTCTGAAAACTCTTGCACATTTCAAGAATGTGTGCATTTCAAAATGACTGTCTTTTCATATTAAGCACTAGCTAAACAAGTTTGCTGCACCTGAATTCCTCTGAAGTTGTTTTTTGAGCTCCTAAGCAATACATAGAACTTAACAGAGAGAGACAAAAAAAGGCAACTGCAATGAAACTAACATATAGACACACAGAGAAGACAGATGGACACACACACACACACACACACACAGAGAGAGAGAGAGAGAGAGAAAGCTGCTACGAGGACTAACAGCAAAGAAATGTGTTCAACTCACTGATAACAGTTTGCAATGCATGCACATCCATGCTGGCATTAGACCAACAAGAGCATCTGATTTCTTACTTCTTACCATTTTAAATTATTAGACTTACTTTTTTCAGGCCCAATGACCTTAAATAACTTAAACGGTCCTAATATAACTTTTATGTCAAAAAATAGAAATTAGACCAGAGATATGAATTGATTGCATCATATTAAATAGCAGGGTATTGAAAATTACACAAGACAACATGTTAGATAGTAAATCTAAGATGGTCAGTCCCTCAAATGTTGATTTGTAGAATGACAGAACTGATGCGCATAAAAAAAAAAAAAAAAGATCGATTGGAGGGCCAATTTTCTGATAAAAATGTGATAAAAAGGTGATGTATATCCAAGTCCGAACTTCGGCAATAACAGAAAACCAGTTCATGCTTGGATTTGTTAACACATAATTCAGAAAGTAGTTCCAGTGAAGGAGTCCTTCAATGACTGTTAATTAGTCTTTTTTTTTGTTGATGTCCACCTTTATTTTGTTTTTTCTTTATGCAATTGCAAAATAAATGGATAACTCGGTGAGGATAACCATGCATCTAGAATTGCCACCTAAACTCATCCCATTTCATCAGATCCAAGACAGTTCCAAAAGATGAAGCGGATATGTACGGTTCTAATAAGATATCATTCTTGACCAAGAATCCATATTTGGGAATTCTTCTCGAGACCCAATTTTTACCTAAATGGGTTGAGTTTGAGCTGAGCCTTTAATCTTACTTGAGGCTAGCTCTAAGTTTGACCAGATCTAAATATTTCATTCTAAATAGGTTTAGACCACTCAAATATTTCGATCTTCATGTGACACAGAAAAAGGGGAAACTCTCCAGCATATGATTGTCAAAAGTCACATAGATCAATTGCTTAATATAGCTCATGAATAATTTTGAACACCAAAAAAATTAAAAATCAGACATTGGAGGCCTCTCCAAACTCTTTCCAAAAGGAGAGAGATAAGTAATCAGACCAAAGTATTGGATTCATAACATCACGTATTAGGACACTGCAAGATTTCACAAGGTGACATGTTGGACAACAAACTAAGATAGCAACTCCTCAGAGGCCGAACATGCAACAGCATCATTAACCTTAACATAATTCTTTCTCTACAAAGAATGTTCCTATTTGGGAATTAATTGATATCTTTAAACATACCATGCTAGACTCAACATGCCCAATATGAGAGTCAACATGCCCAATATGCTAGACTCAACATGCCCAATATGCTAGACTCAACATGCCCAATATGAGACTCAACATGCCCAATATGAGAGTCGGTTCAACATACCTAGACTCAACATGCCCCCATACAAAATCTCAGTTAGGTACCAATACGGTATAGTACATCCAATATGGGGCAATACGCATCGATATGGCAAACTTGGTTCCAAACTATCAATAAATTAAAATGTTCTTCAGAACGTAAGAAAGCAATTAAAATGTTCTTCAGAACGTAAGAAAGCTCCCCACCAAAAAAATAAAGTAACAAGCTATCAACAACTAAACTGACTCATTATTGCTCCAAATACAAGGACTTGTAAATAGAAACTTACACAAGCCTAACTCGGACTACATTAATTGACCCAAATCTGACCAATTAATTGATGTATTGAGTTTGCGCTCACACCCAATCTAATTAGTTCTAGATCTAGATTCTAATCAAAGTTAGATTCATTGATATTACTCTATCCAATTTTTCCATCCATGGGCTGCAAAATTTCTTCGCCATCAGCAAAAACCATAAATAAAGGTCCTTTCAACAGAATCTCAGTCACAACTTCATGTTGAATAATTCACATCTTTGGCCTTTGGGGTTCTTGTCATGTGAAATTAATAAGGGGCATTTAAGATCCCCAAAATTGTTATACAGTGGAAATGACCCGGATGATTTCAAAACAACCAAAAAAAAAAAAGCAATATACGTGGAGAAATTTTGCTTTACTTGTTTCCCATCTTTAGAAACTGAAAGACATATTTTTAACTAGTGTGTCATTCCACCTCAGTAAATGAACCCCATTTGTCAAGCCTTCAGCATATGGATGGATTTAACTAAGTGACAACTTGTCACATCAAGCATTCCCTCCCAATTTCCCTTGTCTAGTGTATCCAATATAACATCCATAAAAGTATCTAAGGTGGTGGCAGGATTCACAAGTTTCCATCCAGGACATATTGAAGGAGTAATCTTTGGATGCCCCCGCCCATAGCGTCTCAAGATTCTTTTTGCCAACATGACAATAGGGGATTGGCACAATTCACAAGGTTTGGCATGATTTGCAAGTGGGCCAACAAATCACAACATGTCCCACTAGCACCATGTTGGCACTGCAAAATGAGAAGGGATACGAGTAGGATGTCATAACTACTTCCCTTTCAAAATTAGCAACTCGTGCTAAATATGGAGGAAACAATTCAATGATTAACCAGCCATTATGTCAAACAAGGGCAATGTTATCATGATCAACATGGTAATTAGAAGGGCCACATTCAATCTGTAGGATCTAAATCTCCACCAATCAACACAATATCAATGCTCCAAGCAATCAATATGTCCACTACTAAAACATGTTGTTGCGGCCCATAACCCGACCTGACGGAGTTCAGCTATTTGGCAAATGATGATTGGTCGGCTTGGATGAAGCTAGTCGGCTTGGATAAGGCTAGTCGGTTTGGATAAGGCTAGTCAGCTTGGCATGAGGTTCGACCTACAAATAAAAGAAACTATCGAAGGTTGTCGAAGCTGCTCCAGCGAGGGACACTCCGATGCTTAAGTCAGATAGAGTTTTGGTAGAATAGAGGAGATTTGAGAATATGAGCAATGAGCTAAGAGCAAGGTAATTTTCCTTTACTTAAATCCCCTAGCCCAGTTTATATAGAGAGAAGGGTGAGAGTCTGTCGCGATCGGTTGCACAATCTTCAGATGAGCCATTACATCTCTTCCTTATCTGTCGTCATACGCGGTTAAGTCCTTATCTGGTGCCCTGAGATCATGCGAGCAGTAACCACCCATGCTATTTGCCTAGACGTTCGCTCAATCGTTAATTACACACACCACGTGTTACTCGACCATTGGTCGACCGAGCTAGCAGGTTGCAATTTCTCGTCTGATTCCAAGAAAATGACTTGATCTCGGAAGTGGGGGACGAGCAATATGGCCCAAATTTGATGCCCATTAAAATCGCACCTACTAGCTCGACCGATCAAAGGCTGAGCAACACATGGCGCACATAATTAACGACCGAGCAAACCTTCAAGCAAATAGCGCAAGTGATTACAGCTCGGCGTGCACCAAATAAGGAAAGACACAACTGCCCAAGATGATAGATAAGATAAGGGTGTAACAGACCAGGTCCCGATGGACTCTTACCCTCCTTTCTAAACCAAGCCAGAAAATATCAGGTAAAAGGAATTTAATTTTGGTTTTAGCTCATTCCTCGTACTCTCGGATCTCCTATGTTCCACCAAAACTCTACCTGACTTAAGCATTGAAGGATCCTCCGCCAGAGCAACTCCGGCAACCTCCGATAGTTCCTTTTGTTTGCAGGTTGGACCTCACACCGAGAAGACCAGCTTCATGCCGGCTGATGAATCTTCGTTCATCAAACAGCCTAACTCCATCAGGTCGGGTTTGGGTGGCAACACATGTATCATCGTGTTACTACTTTACACTGGTGCACAACAAGAAAATGCAACACATTAAGATCTCAGACCAATAAACAGAATTCATACGCTATATGATCAGAGAACAAGAAGCATTTACTAGCCATCAATTCAAGCAAAAAAAAAAAAAAATCTAAACTCAAATAAATTCATACAGCGCAGAAACAAACTTGCAATCCAACCGTCCAACAATATTCATACACACAATCCTTAAACCATACAAAAGAAAGAAGTCAGATCAAACTCCCAAAAGAATTAACGCGAGAAAAATCAACAATATATACACGAGCGCATCCAAACGAACAAGACCTATCAAACCTCATCTACATCGACCTCTCTAGTGATCTGAATGAAAAACAATGACGAAACCCTACATCGACAAAGTACACTAACAAAAGGATCCATACCAAATCGAAACAAGAAAATGAACCACCAGATCCGACCGTAAAGATCTCAGAACCAAGCGAAACGGAAACAAATCACAGCAATTATACGGATCGAATGGAAAAGAAAAGGAGAGGAGGAATCAGACCGTCTCCGTCCTTGTCGAACAAGCTGAAGGCCTCCTTGAACTCGGAGATCTGGTCGTCCGTGAGCTGATCCGCCATGGCTTCTCCGAGAACGAGCACAGCGAGAGAAAACGGGAAGAAGAGATCTGAGGCCAAGGACTAAGGAAAACAAAGCAAGGACGGAGGTGTGAGGACTCGAGCGTTTCCTGCACCTGGCCTCGGAAAATTTGGGGCCGTTCTATACGGGAGCGGTCGCCTCGCCAGCCCCACGGCGTTCAACGCCCTCAAACCGAAAGTTATCGCTCTTCCATTAAAATACCCCTACTCCTTTACACAAATTACGAATAACGTGAAGGCTACTTAAATTGACGATTTTAGCCCTGACATTGTTTGTTTGGCCCTGCAGACCGTCTGCTCCCGTGCGCCCATCTGTCAAAAGCCTTACCTGCTCGGGACACGTTGTACGCTCTGATTGTCCTAGTGTTCATCTCAATGTGCGTCATACTTTGTATCCGTATCGTGCCCACTCCCAAAAATTCCAAATAAAGAGCAGGGGCGGCTAGTAGTTGATTATTCAGGCGATCAGCTTCGGATTGATCCATAATCCAGCTCAATTTGATCTGCTTAAGTTTGATCTAATCAGATTTAAAAAATTTATGGAGGCAAGCCCGATTCTAAATTAGATCTGTTTCATCTTTTAGATTGAATCTAAATTTACTAAATTTTGATCCGATGCGATATTTTTAATTTTTAGAATAATTTTGAATTTTTTATCCTATAATCCGACTTTTTTAACTTTTCTTACAAATTTGGACAATTTTTCTTATTAGTTTCGAAAAATAGAGATTACCCTTTAAGCATACTTAGAATTTTATAGTCTTTGATACGTTCTCTCTCTCGCCATATGTGCATACTTTACTTTTATGGATATTTGTTATAGATGTTGACTTTTTTTCTTCTGATTCTCTTAAGACTATGTAGATATTGGTGTTATATTTGAAAAAGAGTAGTTTCTGCATATCAATTAGAAGAATTCATTCCAAGAGCAGCCAATCTAGAATGACATTTCAAAAAATGTGGGCAATTTCCAAAATATCATTATCATTCACACCCTGAGCATTGGCATTCTTCAAGCCTTTGTCTCTTAACTTCTCTATAAGTGATGAATATCATGAATCGTTGTGTTTGAATTAATATCATTTATAATACACCTAAAACTTCATTTCCAATAGCCAAAGAAGAATATTGAAAATTATTTTAATAGTAAAGTTAACTAATGCCTGAACTTGGTGTCTGTAAACAGTTTGCTGAGGGATGTATCTCAGCATTGCAATGCAAAATAATTTTGCAACTTATTTGAAAGTTTCCTCTAGACTTACCATACAAGCATCACAAGATAAAGAATTCCATAATTGACTCTAATTCACGGGCTTGATTGTTCAGATTTTAATAGGTTCAGATTTATTAATTGTACATGAATTTTTATAACACATTGTGCATAAATACTGAAATCTACTTCGTATTTATTTTGTAAAGTTGAATAGGTCCATACCTGATCCGACTCGAATCGAATCCGAATTTTTTAGGTTGGGATTGGATTATATATGGACCAATCTGACCCAAATGACTTACTAGGTCAAAAATTATACCTGTGGATCCGATCCGACTCGATCTTTTATTGCGTTGGTTTTGGAATCAAAATTAGGACTAGACTAAAAAATCAAATTGGATCAAGATCACTTATAATCTGGTCCCATCCGATCTATCTGCACCCATTGTCATTGTGCAGCTTTGACGCCAATTTCTCATCTCTAGATGGTATTTTGGTTATTCTGCAAAACTAAATTTATTCGGGTGAATCGAAGGGGCTATTTTCGTAATTTAAGTAGAAAGGATAAACTACTAAAGAGGGTGGCTGTATAATTATTCGCGTCAGCTTTATCTTATTTACAGCTTTCTCGGGAATCTTCTCTTTTGTTTTTTTTATTATAATCTTTATCTCTGCATAATATGGAATTTCGGTTTTGCCCTCAACGCGGTTCCGACGCGGAGTGGGGTTTTTTTTTTTTTGGTGAAAACGGAGTGGGGTTTCTCACGTGTTCCGGGGTGTCACGTCGGCGGCGTTCGTAGCCGGCGAAACCGAAACCGCCATTTTCTTCCGTTACGTAATTAGCCCCTCATCGTTTCGGAAGGACCACAACGTTTCGTTAATTTGGTCTCTCCGTGGCCCCTATCTTGACCGTCCGTTAGAGCTCTACCCTGCGGAATGAACGGGCCAGATTAAACGGGCCGATATGGGGGTCAAGGTTATCGGATGAAGTGCACTGGGATGGAGTGCTGGTTTTCATGCTTAGAACTGTGTGTTACAAGAAGAATGCCGGTTTTTCTTCGATGGGGGCATGCGACCCGGAGAGACGAGACGGATTTGCATTTGGAGGAAGCTGCATTCTGTTTCTGTTCTTATAACAAACGGTAATACACCATAGTTCAATGGTGTTCGACCGAAGCAGCCGAATTATCGTCGTACAAAGAACTGATGAAAAACAAAGAAATGAGCAATCTCAACGGCCTTATATGTGGTCAACCACTCGGGTAATACTTTTTGAATTGGAGAGAGAGTTGTCCGGTGCATTCCACAACTTGTTATTTTTTTGACTTTTTTGACTAAATCAAGGGGTGCAAATAGGTTGGATCGGGTTGGATCCTGAGTGACCCCGATCTGATCCGGTTTCTTATTTAAATCCTAATTTGAGACCCAGACCCAACTCAGTTGAAGATCGGGTCGGATCGGGTCTGAGCCTACAATTTTTGACCCAAAAGGTCATTCGGGTCAGATCGGGTCCATGTATAATCCAGACCCGACCTAAAAAATTTCGGATCTGGGTCTGGGTATGGATCGGGCCGGGTCGGGTTCGAGTCAGTTCGGGCCGGGTCAAGTCTGGATCAGGTTCGGGTCGGGCCTGGGTAGGGATAGGGAAAACCACAAAAGCACAATGTAATTGGTTTTTTAGTCATATACGTGCATGTGCAATGAGCACTATGATAGTTTACAATTCACTGCAATAGCAAAAATATCAAGACACAATGGGATTGAGTTCTATATTTCCCAAAACAGATGGACAATTTAAAGTAGTTGTGGAGTGCCAGATGTTCCAGATTACAAAAAAAAAAATTATTATCCCTGCATTTCTGTTTACCGATGAGAAGATACTTGGTATGACAATAGAACATTCTCCAATGGTGACCAAAATGCTTTTTTTTTTTTTGGTGAAACCAGCTTCTCACTGCACATGACAACGAGAGAGCCCAGAGCAATCACAAGATAAAATACGATCTAATGCCTGCGGCACACGATCAGAAGTACCCCAAAATACAAACCCTGAATAGTGGGTTGCATAGGAGGCGATCCAATTCGCAGCACTTTTCGCCTCCCGAAATACATGCGAGATCCGAAATAAATTTAACTCCTCCCCCATGCTCCAAATGTCCCGGAGTAGCGGGTGCAGGTCCTGCCTAGCCTGCCGGCACCGGATCCAGCGACCACCGCGGATGAGTCGCCCTCTAGGAGTATTCATTGAGCACCCAGGTGTACTCTAGCAAATGCAAGACCCTCCCATGCCGCGTGCAGCTTCGCCACAGGAATGAATCCGTCAAAAATGCACCGACCACTGGCCATAATTAGTTTGGAGTTCTGGTCTCTGATCACGAAGCCCACGCCACATCTGATGTCGTCCTCCGATACACTGCCGTCGAAATTCACCTTGAGAATATCAGGGGGTGGGGGCTCCTAGGATACCATCGGTATCATCGCATACCTAGGCACTGGAGGAGCCAAAGAGGAACCCCAGGTGTCCCTATCATCTCCAGGTGAAATATCTGCTGCGACACTCACCAGCTCGGCTACATGTGCAAAAGCCCTATCAACCACTGATCTCGGATGAAATCCTCATCCCTCGAAGATCCTCGCATTCCTATCCAACTAGATGTGATATGCCACATAAGCCCATACTGCTCTCCTGTCTACCATGTCAAATCTTCGAGTTGAGTCCCTCAACTGACTCAAAAAGGTCCCAATAGAGGTAAATGTCTGTTGGTGGGTCGATACAAAACCCCAAACCTGAAGCGCCTGCGGGCACGCAAACAGAACGTGATCGATGGTCTCCTCCTCCCTCGGGCATCCCTCACAGTCAGCTGGTGCCGATACCCCCTCCTAGCCAAGATTCTTCTGGTAGGGAGAATGCCCCATGCCACCCTCCATAGAAATAGAGCCACACGTGGATAGACACGTAGTCGCCAAATCCAGCGACCCTCTAGCCGTCGGCCAGGCCTTGAGTCCACTATCGCTTGGAGATCACTGACTGTGACTCTCGCCCTCCCAGTCGAGCTCCACACCCTCCTATCTACCGTCCTCTCGAGGGATAGAGGTGTAGCCAACACCTTCTCCGCTAGATCGTCGCCAAAGAGTAGATGGATCCTTTCGACATCCCATCCAGACTCCCGGAACTAATAGGTCGCTCACTCTGCTCCCGACCGTCGCACCTAGGTCGAACATGGTGGGCCATCTAGATAGCGACAATCCTGCCAACCATCTATCCTCGACAACATCAATACTGCGACCATCACCTACAGCCTAAGAGATGCAAGGAAGAATTTGAGGAGCTTGAGCACACATCTCATGCCAAATGTAGGAACACTGACGCCCCCCATACTTTGCTCTCATCAGTCTGCTCCAAAGCCCATCCGGCTCCAGAAGGAATCTAGCCACATGCCTCGATGCCAAAGCCTCCCGCCTAATGATGAGAGAATGGATGCCCGGTCCCCTACTGCTCGTTGGCTGACAGAGAACCTCCCAAGCAAGCAGGTGAGTACGGCCCCCGCATGCTTGCATGCCCGCTCCAAACAAAACTCCGCATCAATTGCTCCAATTGCCTTAGACAAGCAATCGGAACCATAGTATTCGAAAGCATGTACAAGGGTATAGAGCTCAAGACTGACCTGACCAAGGTGACATTGCCCATCTTGGACAGGGTGCTCGCCTGCTACCTCTCCAATCTCTGTTGGAAGCTCAGCTCTACCCCAGCGCAATCTGCCCTGCACAGTCGCCGACCGGTGATGGGAACCCCCAGATACCACATGGTGCCATTCTGCTCATCAATCTCCAAAATCTCTGAGATGGCAGCCTTCACCTGAGCGTCGATCTTTGGACTGTAGCAGATGGCTGATTTGGCTAAGTTGACCCGCTGCCCAGATGCACTGCAGTACTCTGCAATTATCCTCCGAATTGTCTGTGTCGACCTCCTACTTGCACGAGCCATCAAGAGACAATTGTCGGCAAACAATAAATAGAAAAACTGGAAGGTACCTGTCCTCGGTGTGTAGGGCTCCAGCTCGTGGGACTCAACGACACATCGGAGAGCTCGGGATAGAGCATCTGAGCAAAAAATAAATAGCAAAGGTGACAGCGGGCAGCTCTGCCACAGACCCACTGAGGACTCGAAGAATCTCGTAGGTGTGCGTGCCGTTCACCAAAATAGCAAAGGAGGAGTCCTTGATACAACTTAGCACCTATCTGATCTACTGGTGATGAAAACCAAATATCTCCAAGGAATGTGCCACAAAGCGCCAGTCCAATCTATCATACGCCCTCTCCATATCCAACTTGATGCACATCAAACCCCGCTTATGTGAGGCCTGCTTGAGATCACACATAAACTCTTGGGCTATTAATATGTTATCAGAGATACACGAACCCCCAATGAAAGCCCCCTACTCAGGACTAATCAACTCAGCCAGTACCTCTCTCACTGTTCTCACCAGGATTTTAGCTATGATCTTGTAGAAGGTGGTGCAGAGACTAATGGGGCGATAATGGCTTGACCACGTGGCATCATGTTTTTTCAGAATGAGAGTTATGAAGGTCCGTTTCCACTCACTTGGCATAGTGGCTATGCTAAAACACAACATAACAGCCACAGTCACATCTGTCCTAACAATATGCCAATACCTCCTAAAGAAAAGAGAAAAAAAACTATCCGACGTCGGGGCCTTGTCCTCAGCTAAAGACCAGAGGCTTTCTTGAATCTCTGGTGCTGACACCGTCTTGATCAGCTCAGCTTTCTCCTCATTCGTAACCCTCCTGGATAGGTCAGGTTGGGGGGGCGACCCTCCACCCCTGGTATGCTCTATTACTCTGGATCTGAAGAAGTCCTCCAATATCCTCTTAACATGGTCTGGATCCTCAGTCATTTGACCACTACTCTCTTTGATAATATGAGTCCTATTCCTTGCCAGATAATAGTGGCCTGATGGAAAAATTTGGTGTTGCAGTCCCCCTCCAAAATCTACTGAACCCGTGACTTTTGTCTCCAGAAGGTCTCCTGCCGTCGTAGTAAAGAGTGAGGAGAAACAACCCTCTCTGAAGTTCCAAAAAGAAATATAGAAAATGTAGGACGTTAACTAATCGAGGGACAGTCAACTAACCGCCTCCACTATTTAATGGCACTAATTACCCATATTGGAAAGCATGCATGCAATTTTTGTTCAAGCTTTAGATTATGACATGTAGGACATTATAATCAATGAACCACACACACCTACCAAGGTTGTAGATTGAGTGTCCTTTTCCAAGCCCGAAAGAGAATGGAATGAATATGATAAGAAAATAGCTCAGCTTAACACTAAAGCCATGAATGCTCTATATTGTTTTTTAGATGCTAATGAATTTAATAGGAACTTTACCTATATTTCAACAAAAGAAATCTGAGATAGATTAGAAGTTATTCATAAAGGAACCATGAAGGGTGAGGCTGGGGTAGGCGATGGTGAAGTTGGCATTGGTATGGAATGCCTCATCAAGGATGGCATGAACTGCTTATCGATGAACTTGACGTGGGGCTTGATGGCGACCACGAGGCCGGCCATCTCCTCTCAATCGAGCACAATATCACTATGGCACCGCCATTGTTCTCTCTCTCTCTATATATGATACTAGGGCAAGCATCAAGCCTGGGTGGGGAAGGGCCTTAAAAAAAGCTCTTGATTTTCAAATTAATTATCGGACCTGCCCTTGATTTTCAATTCCAAAATGCCCACGAACTTTAGAATATTTACCATACTATCACGCACTTAACCAACTACAACTAGTTGTCGATAGGTAAAGCAATGCCATCCATGATGAATTGGATGGCTAGAAAAAAGCCAGCAATAAAAGGATTTAAAAGCCCTTCCGAGTACTATAATAAAAGCCAAAATATAAACTAAGCATGGAAAGGAACCAAAGAGAGTAAGACCAAGGGTGTTGCTGGAAAATGGTGCCAACACATAGATCATCCCTTGCTAAGCTAGGCCTCTACTCATCTCCTCCAAGATATGGAATATATTTTGTATATGACATCTCCAATATGTTCCTCCTACATATGAGAACAAAAAGCTTGACTAGAGGCTTCCCATATGTAGGGGTTAGATCTAAGCCTCAAGGTAGAGCTGATTATGTGCTGGGCTTGGGCACAGAAAATGCCATTTTAAATAGGCCCAGCCGGAAACCCATTTAAAAATGAAAATAGTTTAGATCAAGGTCCGACCCATAATCATCTCTATCTTAAGGTGCTTCTAGAGTTAGGTGATAATGGTCTTTCTCCACCTTAAGAAAGCACATATTGAGGTCTTTTTGAAGCGAACATTAAAAAAAAAGGGTCAAGAAGCTATGTTACTAGCAAGAAAGCCTTGTATAAATGATATAAATGCATTCATTTGGGAAGGAAAAGTAATACAACTTGAGATTACGTACTTAAATAATTAAAAAATTATATAGAATAGAAAGAAAGACGGGGAAAAGTATCAAATCTTCGATTTGGTGGAGGGGCGGGTGGCCCTCTTTAAAGAGAACCCTTGGGAGATCCCCACTTTGCTAGGATTTCTATAAAAGATCCTTGCTTTCTTCGAGTTTTATGATTTCAAGGGTATAAGAGGGTAGGTCTAGGCTAGAGGAAGGTGATGGGAAGCTACACTTAGGCTAGTTTGGCTTCATGAGAGATAGATCAACGCTTGAAGGTTACTAATAGAGTTCATGACAGCAGCATTGCTCTAAAACTTCAAGCTAAGATCCTAAAAGCTAAGGGAAGGGAGAGAGCAAGAAATGTTGAGCTTTCCAAATAGCTGATCCAGTAGAATGTTCTCAACATCAGAAGGCAAGGTAGGTCTACTGTTAAATATTGATAGGCTCGCAGGCTGTCACATGGCCTTGGCTTGTGGACGGTTAAAATTGTGTTTCAAGAAGCTCATTATGATCCAGGGATCCGTTTTAAGAGTTGATGACATAGCTTGGTGGTTTGATGAGTCCCATTGAAGAGTTACAAAACCAGGTGGTCATATTGACAAAGTGTTGGAACATTATCAATTAGCATATTTTTGACGGCTGAAAAAATATGGCTAAAGAGGTCAGATTAAGTTAAACTTTTGTGGCTTAGAGTAGGATATAGTAGTGTATGCGATCAAAATTTGAACCTATTTGAAGTTTATCTGACCAAGAATTAGATTTGGTCAACATGGCTGGTGAATAGAGCAGTTTCAGGTTCAAAATGGCATATTCAACGCTTGAACACTCAATAATTCAGCCAAAATGGATATAATTTTGACCCCAGAAGATCTAACCACAGTTAAGGAGTTTGGCCTACAAGGTGGGAGTCTAGGTTGCGTAATGTCGATCTAACATCAAGTAGGAATTTTAAAACAATTTTGGGTATTTTGGAGTAGTGACTTGGAGTGGATGAATTGGGGAAAGCTTTTTGTAAACACCCTATACTTATTTTAGCATGCAGACTGTAGGAGTTTCCAAAGGAGTGCTTGGGGTTGCCTATGGCTGTAATCCCATTTATGATTCAATTCTAAATACTATTAGGTGAGATGATAGGATCACAGAGACGAAGCACCAAAAAGGGACACCAGATGAAAAGCTTAAACAAACTCCACAGGCACAACAAATGGATGGTGAGTGAGGAAGCGATTTCAAGGTGCTTGTAGGTGAGAATTGCAAAAAGCATATTATAGCTCCAAAAAAAATTGGAAATTGTAGATAATCAAATGTCGGTAATGCAAAAGGTATGGTCTTTCACATATGGCAGAAAGAGAAAACATTGTAGCAGAGATAATTGTTCACAGGTTAACATCCAGACCATATAAAGATACAAAAGAAAATATGTCAAACCTCATGCAACAATGATATGTTCAAACCTAAGTCAATCAAATGAAACATGTCTCAAGGGCATAACAGAATAATCCTTACACATCGACCAGCCATTTATGATTGAGAACACAACTATCTGCAGCATCAAATTCTCTCATTTGAGAGATTTTGAAGAATCATCAAGCGCTCCTCTGCCCTTTGAAACTTTCAATTACCTCAAAAGCAAAGTAGACCCAAGTATTAACTAATGAGATTTAAGAACAATTACTTGTAGGTACAAAATGGAAGAGCTCACATATCATCATGTTACTTGATGCATACAATGGTCAAAATTTGAATCATGTGGCATAAGGGGCTAGTAGCTTGTTCAACCTTAAATGATGTCATCACGTGAGTACAACAGAGTAAGCAAAGGCATTTGGATGGCGATGCCATGTGAGAAATGCGAAAAAAACATGACCAAAACCAAAGAAAATTCAAGCAACATCAAAAGCATTACTACTGCATATGAATAGAGCCGCAAAAGATGCTCCGTCACCTTCTCACTGGCTTGTATAGGACAACAGTCACATACTTGGATTGAAATCTGTGAGTTAAGCCAAGGGACACCAATGACTGAGAAGCACATTCTTTCTCTATGAAAAGGTGGTTGAGAACTACATGTTGGGGTCTCAGATAAGCTTCCTCGGAGTGTTGCATCCCAAGAACAGTGAGGTGCAACTGAGGTGGAACAGCTGGTGGCTCCTTTGCAAAGTCCTCATCTGAAGGTGATGACCAACTGTAGCTAGAGTCTGGTGATGATGGGGAATCAAATTCGGCAACACTTTCTGGATTTTCTGGAACATAATCCTGCATTACAAAAAAGAAGACAACCCAAGCAGCTATTTACTTTCCAAAAGAAGAATAAATTCAAGTAGTGTGACTCTTTGGCTTGCAAGAAGTGATGTTCACTTTCACACCAAAATAAATTTCTAGCCACGGTAACTACTACTGTTTCAACTATGCCGTGGAAGGGACTGGATAATATTGCTGCATGAAGAATTCAACTCACACCTTATCTATTGTAAACATGTTTCTAATGATGCTGTTTCATATTGAAGCACCATTATTTGCAGAATCATGGTTATGCAGACTCACATGGACATCAAGGAGATTGGTGATCTGGCCCATTTCATCAGTTATGCAAGGAAGATCAGGAATGTATCTCCTTTCTCCATCTACAATGAATTTGTACTGGTAGACTCCAGATGGGAGGACCAACAAAATGGAATGGACCTTTCCTGACCTCTGCAGAGCCTTCCTGAAAAGCCACACACATTCTTGTCATGGTTATTCGATATTCTTTTGCAGCATGTTAAACCAAAGTGAAAAGGAAACCTGGAAATAATTATGCAAACATGAAATTTCTTAAAGTGGATTATGATGCAAATGTGAAGTTCTTGCAGTTCCTACTGTACCTTGTGGTCCAATTGTCCCATGATCCTTCTACTAAGACATCATTTCCTCCCAGGTTCCATGATATCATTGTTGGAATTCCCATTTCAAGGGGACCATCCCAAGGTTCTTGTGCTTCATTCACCCATAGTTGATTAAAAACTGGAGGGGAATCAGTAGCTCTTAGCAAGGGAGGCACAGGAATCTAAAACATCAAGTTACCTGTCAATTTCATTTGGAACAATACATGCATGATAGCCATATTGTATAATTAGGAAGCTAGTAACTTATTTCATAGAAAGAATCAGTTTCCATTACAATCTAAAAGGTCATAGCACATTAACAGTATGGTATCAGAACTTACTAGAATACTAGCTGAAGGTCACTCATCAAATTTGAAAGAACATACTCCTGAGAAAGCTAAGCACATGAAGAAAGCTTCATACTGCTGTTTAACCTCCTTGGAATTTTCAAGCAGTAAAAGTCATCTTTAGGAGAAACCCCAAGGGACATTATCACCTTGTCACTCATTAATGAATAAAAGATATGGAAATATATTAAAAGAGTTTATACTTTGATATAATGTGATGAAAGTTTAAAAATTTGATAGAAGGTTTTTATTCACTGAATACAACCAACAGCAAGATTATATAAATATAGGGGCCCTGATAAGCTCTTTAGTGCTATAAAATTTGAAGCTGGATTAAAATATTAATTATTCATAATCAATATTGCTGTGGTGGATGTCTCTGTGGGGGTTGGCCATAAACCGAAATAAGTAATGGAGCAGTCACCTATTTTTTAATCTAGAAGGAAAAGAAAACATAAACAAGAAGAAACAAAAACGCATGGAACAAAACTAGAGAAAGAGTAAGATCAAGGGTGTTGCTGGAAAAAGGGGCTACCCATAGATCAGCCCTAGCTAGGCTTGGCCTCTACTCATCTCCTCTAAGATCTGGAACAAATTATGGATGCACTTGATAGGTGATGACATCTATAATCTGTTCCTCCAATAAATGAGAGCAAAGCCAAGTGAAGCTTGACTAGAATCTTTCATAATATAGGGATTCGATCTAATATGCCTCAAGGTGCTTCTAGAGTCAGGTGATCATGGTTTGTCTTCACCTTATGAAAGCACATATTGAGGTCATTTTGAAACGAACAAAAAAAAAAGGTAAAGAAGCCATGCTACCAGCAAGAAAAATTCATACAAATGATGTAAATGCATTTCATTTGGGAAGGAGCAGTAAAACAACTTGAGATTACAGTTAATTTTCTTTAAAAACAAACTATATAGAATCAGAAGAAAGAGGGGAATAGAGTATCTAATCTTCGATCTGGTGAAGGGGTGGCTCTCTTTAAAGAGGACCCTTGGGAGGTCCCCTCCTTGCTAGGATTTCTATAAAAGGTCCTTTCTTCCTTCCTGTTCAAGTTTGGTGATTTCAAGGGTATAAGAGTTTAGGTCTAGTAGGCTTGAGGAAGGTGATGGGAAGCTAAACTGAGGCCAGTTTGGCTTCAAGGGAGATTGATCAAAGCTTGAAGGCTACTAATAGAGTTCATGACAGCAGCATTGCTCTAAAATTTCCCAATTGACTTAAATGTTGCTAAGAAATTGGTTCAACAAGATAGATACTGTTATGTTTAGCATTTACTAATGATGCGGAAAATGAAAAAAAAACAAAAAAAAATAAAAGAGATTGCCAAGACCAGGAAGGACAGTAAATAAGTTATGGAACTCTTATCTTCTACGGTACTTTAGGAACTGTAACAGGCAATGATATAAGTGTTGGACAACTTACCTATACATAAAATGAAAAAGTTACTAGAACTACCGAAAACCAACTAACTTCCTTTTACATAAAATAGCATCAATCCAGGAATTATTAGTTTCAGTCTTTATAATATCTTGCAAAAGCACATAAAGACATAATTCAATGAACTATATTCAAATGCTATGGGTATAAAGGTAATTGCATGGGATTGGATAAATTTAGATGGATCGGAAGAAAAGATTGATAATTTTAAAGAAATATTGGCAGTTAAGCGGTTATAATCATATATCCTAGAAAAAGCTAGGAACACGAGAATCGAGCTACATAAACAAGTCTTGAAATACAAAGTTGTCATATTGATAATTGTTATGGCATAAAACCGACCTCTCTATCATGCATGGACACATGGCAAGCAATTTTTAAAAGATTTAAATTCTGGGTGGTTACAGCTCTATAATTAAGAAGGTCCAAAAATGAAAGGATGGTTATGGTTCATAAGAAAGGAGGTTATGGCTCAAAAGGAAGGAGTAATGGATCATCCCTTGATTTACGTATATCCAATTGTAATGAATCCTTACTCCCATGCCTCAATAAACAAGGCCAAGGGACCCAAAAGGGAGAGGCACTGAAGCTCAAAGCTCTAATGGTGAGAGGCTCTCAAACCCTCATCCATCATTCTACTCTATTGTTTTGGCAGGCCAGTTGGCATGGTAGACTAAGGTGAAGGCCGAGGCCAAGGTGGAGGTTGGGGCCGAGGAGAGAAGGCCGAGCCTTAGGCATCGGAAGGCCCGACTATTCTACACTAATCTTTTCTCATATATTTTCTATTTTCAACTATTGTTTTAAAGCCCTTCCCGACTTAGGCATCGGAGGGCCCGACTAAAGCCAATCTGGCAAGTCTTTCTCTTCTTTTTGTGTGCACATCAGCATCCCTCCATGGATTGACTAGCACCCTCCAGACAACCATAGTCGGGCAGGATTTGGCATCAACATCAACAGAATGGTGAAATCTATAGGAAATGAGGAAGTATCCAATCTTCTCCCTCCACAGGATCTAAGCATCTTCGGCAACCATCTCACCATCGATGCGTCCGCGAGCACCTCAAATCAATATATTTAAATTGATTATTTATGATCTGGCCACCATTAAATGATTTCAAATGTACAAAGTCTAGCTTTCACATCTTACAATCCCTCAAAAATTCAATACCTGAATCCATCCACGCACAAAGGCAGGTCCGATCGTGCAAAAAAATCCTAGCTCAAGCTAGGTATTGGATCGAAAATGGTGATATAATACCAACCAAGAGGAGGAAAGTCCTAGAAAAAACTAAACTCAGATAGGAGGAAGCACATCCGATCGGGTAATAGCTATCCAAAATCCCAACCAATTGAAGATCTAGCGAGCTAAACTCCTATAACCCAACTTCTTTAGGATGGGAATGAAGGCCCCAAGATAAAAAACCGACATCAACCAGAACGACAACATTATGACTGTTAAGAACCAAAACTATGGTTAAGCCAACTTTGCGGCCCTTAGGGGTTTGGGGATTGAGGAGATCCATCTCCCACAACCATCAACCAAAGCAGTAGCTTGTCTACCTAAGGCCAAAAAACAAGGTCGGGCCAACTTTGACACTCTCAAAGGTTTGGGGTCCAAGGAGATCTATCTCCATCGTAGCCATCGACCATAGTGGCATTCTAGTTGGACTAACTTTGCCGCCCATGAGGGTTTGAGGTCTGAAGAGATCCATCTCTCGTAGCCATTAACCGTAGTGGCAGCCTAGCAATGCTAGGAGCGAACGGCAAAGGTTCGAGCCGACCACAAATACATCAAACCTCTTAGAGCATACTTCTAAAAGCACCTCAGCCTCACTAAGCCAAACTCAAATATAGACATTATAGTACAAGGCAGAAACAAAATTGCTTTCAATAACACTCAAAATGTTTGATCATGAAACAGGTCAACGAGTAATCTAACTACTTCCTTCGCTCGAGCCAAAGAAAACGGCTCGAGCTCGCAAGTGGAGAGCATATGATAAGGCATAAAATCGACCTCCCTATCATGGATGGACACGTGGCAAGTAAGGCTTTAATAAGTCAGCAATACCACATAAAACAATGAAAATGCAAAATGGAAAAAAGGTTGTTAGTTTCAAAAATGTTGAACAAATCACAAGGAGAAGGTTGTAGGACCACTTAGGGTTGGCCTGCGTTGCATGAGAGGACCCTAGAGTTAGGATATTTTGTGGGGTAGAACAGTTTTCATGCATGCTGTTCAAAGTCCTGAGAACAGGACAGAAAATAACAGAACTGAATTTATCAACAAATGGTAGTGCAAAAAAAAAAAAATTGTCTAGGGTTTTGGAGTGAGGAGCTAATAGGAAAAGGGAACACAAGGTATGTTGGGCTCAATTGAAAGGTCAGCTGCAGATTTTAAAACAGATTAAATTAACTATTGAGCACAGAAATTTGTAAAATGCAGCAAAATACTAAGAAAGGAATCAATATAGATCTTAGAATAAGCAAATTAATGTTTTAATCAAAAAAAAATTAATATAGAGATCAAGGTTTGTCATACCGGTACCGGACCCCGTATTGGTGCCGCACTAGCCTAGGAAAAGTTTTGAGAATGTGATGAGAAGTGGTGCTTTAATTTGTGTCCAATAGCCTAGGAAAACATGTGACAGACCTAAGCTAACATTAATGAAAGTTGAGAGGGCGAATTTGGAAGAACCTGTACTTAATAGGTATGATAGCAAAAAAGGATCACAATAGCCATCCCAAATAGCCAGAACAAGACATGATGGTTAAAATTATTTCCATGCAATTAATGCAGCTGTTAAGTCTAATAATTTACAACCAAAATCTTATAATATAAATCAAAACGGCCCTAGACAATCGACATTTAATCCCTGGATTGGGATTAATTAGGATCATAAGGTCTAGATCAGCATCGGTAAAACCATCTCGAACCGTCCGATTCGGAGCTACCAAGCTGTACCGACAATGGACCAGGATGGTTCTGGCCTTTAAATCAAGAAACCGGCAAAGAAGGAGAAGAGAGAGAAGAAAAGAGAGGAAAAGAGAGAGAGGGGGGAGGGAGAGGAAGAGGAAGGGTGGCGGATGGCCGAGGAGGGGCGTAGGGAGATGGAGGAGGGGCTCCCCCTCCAGTTCTCCCGTTTCGTTCGAAATAGGAGTCCCAAAGGGGGAATTTATTTTGAAGAGTTTAAGTGAAGTAGGCAATGGATGGCTGATGGAGGGCCGAGGAGGGGCGTAGAGAGATGGAGGAGGGGCTCCCTCTCTGATTTTTTTGTTTTGTTCGAAATAAGAGTGTCAAAGGGGGGGGGGGGGCTTTTTTATTTTGAAGAGTTCACAAATTAACTTGGTAAATCGATGAGCTCGATTTGATTAGTCCTTAGTTTCAAACTCTTATTTTGATCAATAATTAGTTTTATCTTTTTTTCACCTTCAGACGAATGAAACATAGATATTCCCCTGCCTACTACTACTAACTCACCACCCCCCAAGTTAAGCTGGTACTTATTGTTGCACCAGGAGCTGTTACCCTAGATAATGGGTGGCTCTAAGATTTCTTATAGGCATAGGCATCTCAGGTAATTTAGTCATATGGTTCTTTATTATCTGTTTTAGGTATAGGTTCCAAATCATGATCGATTCCTTTTTCAAACCCTGATAAGTGACATCGGCAAGGAGGTTGCCAACTTTCCTTATACTCTTCAAAATAAAGAAAGGGCCCCTCTCGAGGACCCCGATTTTGAACGAAATAGAAAAACCGAAGGGTAGGGCCCCACCACACCTCTGCGCCCCTCCCCAGCCCTCTGCCGACTATCCGCCACCCTCCCCCTCTCTCCCTCCCTTCCTCCCTCTCCCTCTCCCTCTCCCCCAATCTCTCTTCCTCTCTCCCATTCTCCCTCTCCTCCACCCTCTCTGTCATGTCAGGCTGCACTCCACTGGCTTTCTTCCTCTCTCTCCCTCCCTTCCTCTCCCTCTCCCTCCCTCCCCCCCTCTCTCTCTTTTCCTCTCTCCCATTCTTCCTCTCCGCTGCCCTCTCTATTGTGTCAGTATGAGCCCGGCACAGAACGGCATAGGGGGTACCATACCATACCGTTGGGCAACCGTACAGGCTTTAGTACCAGCACAACAATCCTTAGTCTAGATTATGTTGTGGCTTATAGGAGATCATAAAATCAACCTTGCTTATGTTGTTTACATATTAAATCATGTGGAAGTTCATTTTCTATAATCAATGACTACATAACTTTTAAATTATCCACTTATGGTTAATAAGCCTCGAAAATGTAAAATTAGCAAGCCCATTACCTCGAGTTCATGGAGTTAAAAGGAGGGGAAAAGCTTCTATATTTTTTTACAACCATATACCAAAATCTTATTCTTTTCCTAAAATATTCCTATTTAAAAGACAATTGAATTTAAAATAGTTGAGTTGAGTATATTAAAACGAGGGATTTGGGGTCATTGGATCTATCAAAATTGTCCTTCAGATGAACAATAGTTAATATGTTTATTAGAATTTAATATTAAAAATATTATGTCAATGGTTAAAGTTGGAATATACAGTTTCCTAATACCAATCACATTGAAATTTATTATAATTGAAGTTCTCCCCTTCACAATATAGGATAAGGTTGGACCTCTCTCTCAAGAATGTTCTCATGTCTCTTTAAAATATGTAGTTCACTTATAGGACAACAAACCCACTAAAAATAAACTTAAATACCTCTCTAATCATACTCATTTACATAACTACCTCATCTTTATCTCCTTGTGCTCAGTCCACATTCCTATCTTAAATTCCCCCTCCTATTCCTCTCTCTCTCTCTCTCTCTCATGCACCAAAAACAACACTTTTCCCATCTCTCTCTAACCCACTAGTAGTCCCCGTTTCTATCTAACTCATCTAGCTCGCTTTTCCCACCTCCATCTTATCCCTAATCCCTAACCTATCATCCACCCTTATCTAGCCCTCCTCTCCCAACTCAATACTTATACTAGAACTTTTGTTAGATTAAAATGTGAGAGGGAAATACATAATATTAACTATTACCTTTTCTTTGTTTACTTTGTTATAATTTTCTAATATGTAATGTTAATCTATAAACATGGTTAAAAAAAGAAATACCTTGTATCTTGTTTTATTCTTTTCCCACATTTTCTCCCCTCTTTCACAATTAAATAAATTTTTTTAATGTGCATTGGACATTTCCATACATTATAGTGTGTATGTGCGTTTGCATTGTACAAGTACATGTAAGGCATATAGAAGAAGATGAGAATGCATCTAAAAAGTCAAGAATGTCTTGGATTGGAAGATGTACAGATGCAAGATATGTGAAATCTCAGGTGATCCTACCGAGAACTCGAATTAACTTGGAAGAATAGAGAGGTTGCCATAGACTCTCCTAGTAGAGATATAGGACTCAGCTTATCTGATTTTTCTGACGAAATAGGAAAGCACGAATATGACTGCTTTGTACCATATTTGAGAGTTTCTCATCGAATTAGAAAGCATAGAAGGAGAAAGAAAGCCTCACCTGGGGCGAAAGGAATCAGGGATTAAGGAATGATGATATGGTTACATGATTGATTTTCTCGGATCTTTCTCGCTTTGTGGGATCTTCTACAAACCTAATGTGTGTATTCATATATACATATGTAGGCATATACATACATATATCTATATCTATATATTTGTTTCTTTGAACATGACATATATGTACTTTTGATGATAAAAATAGACGTCCTATCTCTATGGCTTTTTATTCTCCATTCCTCTAAATATATTTGACTCATATTCTCAGTTTTGCATTTCTTTTATAATTTTTAAATTTTTTAAAGAAATTTTAAAAAAATCTTATGATCCAAGATTCAAACCACAATCCAATCTAATATGGTTCCCTCTTGATTTATGATTTGACCACAATCTTGGTAGCATTGATTAATGCCCTAGACTTAATATCAAGCCCTTCCATTGAATGTTCCTACCCACATCATTAAAATCAAGCATTCATCAGGCATCATGTAGACCTATAACTAATGGGTGTGAAAAGGACCCCACAACCCAAACTAACAACTCACACAGCATGAAAGCTTACCTAATAAGCATTGCTGCATGTCAAAAATTTCAAGCCTGTGCATATAGTTTGGAAGGGTATCGGGTCATAGGTATTTTGATGCCTGTGCATATGTTACTCATTTTACATATTTTGTTATTCTTACTTCTCTTGTAAGACGCATGCTAAAGGGAGCATACCATCACGATCTCTCCATATTGTTTATGATTTTCTTCTTCAAAAAAATTAGTTATAAGCTGTTAACATTATTCCGACAGACTTTATCAGTAAAAGGTAACATGTGAGTTGGAGAATTGAAATTTAAAAGATGAAGGACAATAAAAAATAAATTGATCATATGCAAAAAATTAGGAAGACCATGGAATTCGATTTAGAGAAAAAAGGTTCAACAAATCAGTTCTTCTACCCATCACACTAAATGACATGATAGAAATAACAAGATACAAGTCAAAGACCAATCTCTAGCATATTTTATCAAGATATTACTTGCAACTTAACTATCTCTCTAGCTAGTTTATTTTAGTAAACACTGCCCACTTAGTGTTGATATGTAAATGGACAAGCCATATACTTGATAAGACACATAATGGTTTGAAGATTGCTGGTGTTTACCATGTCAGTTCAAAAGCATTGGTTAAACAATTAAATTGGTTTATTTTAATAATACACTGAAACAAAATATCTAGATGCAGAAGATAAAGAGTATATACAGATGGTTATAAACAAGAATTTGATATTATTGTCCTCATGCGACATCCATGTCATCTAAGATGGAAACCATACGTAGCATGCAATCAAAAGACACTATAAACTGCACAATCAGCAAAACATCTAGCACGAAAAGGGAAAGCCTATGTTAAATCAGTTCATGTAGGTTTCAATATGTCCAATCTTTTGCTTCCCATGATCATGATATCTGGCACACCAAAACTCATGAATTCATCAGCTTAATGCAATGAATCACGCACTCATCTAGAACCTTAACCACTTTCATTTCTTCACTCTACTTTTATGTGGCAATAGGTTACCTGTCGAAACAACCTGCGTTAAAGGCCTACAAGTGGTTACTCAAGAATACAACCAGATAATTATTTTATTAGGTTGTTATATAACAGACAGAATCACTTCAAAAGCAACATTAAGTACAAGAAAATTTAAAATTAATTTACCAGCAAAAGGAGAGATGCCAACATGCCTAGTTATGCCCCTCATCGAGTTATCAAAGACCAATAGTCTCCCAACAATTTTTTCATATTTGCATAATTCATATGAACTGCAAAGCCTACCCAGTGTTACAATATTTGCCTATTGATCCCAATGAAAACCCTCAATTTCACCTGACTAGCTAGTTACTCCTCTAAATAAAAAGGTGATACAAAACAAGAAAACCAACAATTTGACTAAGCTCGTTTCTCCATCCACATCACCCATCCGCATCCTTCACAAAACAACCACTCCCTAACAAAATAAACCAGAGCATACCAGCCATTGCGCATTTAAAAAGCAAGGAGAAAAGGGAAAAGGAAAAGAAAAACGAAACTGATTCCAACTAAATCCAAAAATTGAACCAACTATGAATCGATTTGCTAAATCTTTTGCCAGCACTCTAAATTGAAAAACTTATTAAAGAAGGAAATAGATGACACCAAAAGATTGGTTTCCTCTATGAATCAAGAAAACAAATCAGACCAATCGACGAGGTGAAATCATCACCTGGGGAGAGAACATGAGAGGGGATCGGGACCGCCCGGGGCCCTCCAGCGTCGTGCTCCCCATGGAGTCCGCCGAGTTGGCTCGCCGGACGTGATTGGAGTAAGGCGGGAGGCCCCCATCGCCGTCCGATCTCACGGAGGGGTCATCACCGTTCTCCAGTTCCTCCTTCCCGGCGACGTTCCCCATCTTCGATTTCGGAGATGAGATCTGAACCGAAGCGAAAGGGTGTTTATTTACGGCGAAAGAGAATTACCCTCGATCCCATATGTAAAAATCTAACCCCATTATATTAGCCGATATAAATGGATAAATTTACTAATTTTCATGGTACGTATCGCTATGAATCTTAGGGGTGGTAAAATATGATCCGATCCGTCAATTCAATCCGTGTTCGACCCATCATAAATATGTTCATGTTTGGCCTAAACAGATACGGGTTGTAAATAGGTTGACCCGTTTAATCTATTTATTAATTGGGTCGGATACAGGTTTTAGTTGTTTGATCCGTTTATCCCGTTTAATCTGTTTATAATTTGATGCAAACGGTGTTTTTTTTTTCCCGTGGTCACTGTCTGCAACTCCCCATCCTCTTCAGTTTTCCCATTTTCCCCTTCCTCTTTTATCTCTACAGCTCTACCCAAAGCTCCATGGCACCCTCCTCCTCCTCCATAGTCAGCGATCAAGGACCCATGGAAGGCTTCAAAGCCCCCCTCCACATTGGCTCCATAGGACCCTCCTCCTCTTCCTTAGTTAGCGATCAAGGGCCCTGGAAGTCTTGGAAGCTCCCCTCACCATCCTTGGCCCCGACGACCCCCGCGACGCCCCTGGACGCCGCTGACCTGAAATCGAGCGGCGGGGAGGATGCTGAAGACGAAGGGTACCGAGAGTTTGAGTCGTTTGACGATCTCCGCAGGGGGGGATCCGAGAGCATGAGGGCAGCGGCGAGGGCTAGGGTTAGGGTTTCGGGCCCTCCCTTCTCTCCGTTCTTCTTCTTTGGCCCTCAAGATCCCGAGCCAGAGATCATCGTTGTCGAGCCAGAGATCGTCGTCGTCGATCTGCAGCTCCTCAAGGTACGCTTTCTCTACCTCCGCTGTCGTCGTCGTCGTCGAGCCAGAGATCGTTGTCTTCTTCCAACTGAGAGAGTAGGGCCAGCGGATTTGCGGGTTTGCGAAAGGATGGGAGGAAGAGAGTAGGGCCGGCGGATTAAACGGGTGGAGAAGGAGAAGGGGTTCATTGGGGAGTCTGGGGATTGGGGAGTGGGGAACGAGAATTGAGATTTTTTTTAATTAAACAAGTTAAATGGATCAGGTCGGATTATCCGTTTAATAAATAGGTCATGTTCAGGTTGTAATTTCCGGACCTGTTTGATAAATAGGTCGGGTTTAGGTTTATAATTTTTTGACCCGATCTGCATCCGATCCAATCCGTTTATGTTTGACCCGACCCGATTGCCACCCCTAGGTATGATGGAGATAAAAGGATTATTCTCCTAATTTACCTATAATGAAACTTTATAATCATATAGTTTAATTAAATTTACCATTTTAGTTATTCCATGTCTTTCTTAATTTTTTTTTTGAATTTTCTAAAATCCCCTTGTTTCAATTACCAACCTATCTTACTGTTGCAATTTTTTTCCATTCATGTCTTCGTTAGCCATTAAGATTCATTTTAGCACATCATAAATGACAAATTTAAAGTTGTTAATATTAAAAAATATGCTGAGGTTTGCATAATCTTTAAAGTATAAAACTCGTAGTACCAATATCAATATAAAACTCGTTTCACTTGAACTTCCTTTGAAAAATTGCAAAAAAATATAAAACTCACGATGGACACGGCCCAAAATGATTGAATCGGGCCTAAATTTGACCCCCAATGGGCACAGCCCAATTGGGCCCAAAATGACTAATTAAGCCTAAATTTGGCCCATAATGGGCACGACCCAACAGGCCCAGTATGACTGAACTAGGTCCAAATTTGGTCCACAATGAGCACGGCCTAATAGGGCCCAAAATGAATGATCCCGGCCCAACACGACTCAAAATGGATAAATATGACCCAAGTAGATGAAACAGCCCAACATGACCCAACTGGATAAACTCGGCCCAAGTAGATGAAATGGCCCAACACGGCCCAAATGGATGAACTCGACCCAAGTAGATGAAATGGCCCAATTGGATAAATAGAGGGGATCTTCATCATTTTTTTCCTACTTGGCCCAAAATGGGGTGGACACGGGCCAAGACAGTTCCTTCAGCCCATTGAGAAAACAAGAAGGAAGAGGGAAGAGAAGGAAGAGAGGGGCGTGATGTCGAAAGGTCCGGCGGTGTTCGGGCCTAGGAGGCCAAAGGCAAAGAACCTCAGCCTTGGTTGCTCAATCGGTGGCGACTAGTGGCGGCGATGCTCGAAATAGGGAGGATTCGAAAGAACAGAGCAATCGTGGAGAACTTCGGATGGAGCTTGTCCGGGGTGGCACGTCGGCCACCTGAGAAGGAGGACGAGGGAGGAGAGAGCTCGGAGATGGTGGCTCGGTGGCAGAGGAAGGGGGATTTATAGAAATTTTTTTTTGAACGGCTCACTGCTGTGATTCTCACGACAGTTGAGCATGATCAGCAGCCGCTCAAGGGGTCGTGGGGCGGCTGCAAAACGGCCACGGTGATGACCCAAAGATTGATTCATAGATTGATTTTGATGATCACAAAACCTTGAAGTATAGATACTAATGTTTATGTTGCAAGGAGAAAGATATTTATTTTGCAAGGAACATAGCAAGTTGGGAGAACACAAGAAGGCCTCCAAAGCTCTCAAGTTGGAAGAAAGCTACAATTTATTGGCCCAAGCTTAAAGTTCAAAGGATTCAAATTGGAGGAGTAAAATCAAAGGAAAAATTCGAAAGAATAGTCTTCGAGTCGACTCCTGAGGAATTCGAGTCGACTCCAATGTTTACCGAGTCGACTCCGGGGAAGTATGAGTCGACTCCTAGGAGTCACAGGCAGAAAAGTCAGAGAGCAGTTTTTGGGTTTGAAATTCGAGTCGACTCCAGTGGAACGCGAGTCGACTCCGATGGTTGGCAGGTCGACTCCAAAGAAAGCAAGAGTCGACTCTCAGCGGTACATAAAGAAAAAGTCAGAGAGCATTTCATGGACTCTGAGATTCGAGTCGACTCCCGCAATACACGAGTCGACTCCGAGACTGCGCGACCATCAACAGACAGAAGATCAAGTTACTGCCTCTGAGATTCGAGTCGACTCCCAGACAGCTCGAGTCGACTCCACGATAGCTTCACGTCAAAAGGCAGAAGACCAACTTTCAGAAACTGAGAGCCGAGTCGACTCCGAGGAAGTTCGAGTCGACTCCAAGACTGGATGAGCCAAAAGACAGAGGATCGGGAGTTCGGGCTCTGAGATTCGAGTCGACTCCCAGGACAGTCGAGTCGACTCGAGTGGATCATATTCAAAATTGGATCCACGGACTTCAGTGGATGAGCCGACTCCGAAATTGCCAAGTCAGCCCCAGAAGTTGGCGAGTCGACTCCAGGATAAGACGAGTCGACTCCCAGTCAAAGCATGCACTTTAATTCAAATTTGGAACAGTGGCCGAGTCGTCTCCAGTAAAGTACGAGCCGACTCTTGCAACAGGCGAGTCGACTCCTGATCGCGCGAGTCGACTCCGATCCCAACGGTAATATTGTCAGGAAGTGCAGACTGTGTCCAACGGCTCTATTTTTGTCTCTAACGGCTATATTCTTGTTTCCACGCCATCTAAAGCTATAAAAACAAGAAGAGAGCCAGGGGAGAAATCATGGAAGTGGGAGAGATCATCTAGGAAAGAGATCTCAAAGAGATTACAAAAAAAATCTCCCATAAGCACAAAAGGGCCATCCAAAACGAAATAGAGAGAAGAAGAGCATCCAAGTGAATCTGAAAGCTTCCTCTCCATCCGTGTGCTGCCTCGGGGATCCTCTACTTCATGCCAAATCAGAGGAGGATCAAGTAAAGAAGAAGCCGAGCTCCTCCATCTTCAAAACTCGTTTGAGGGCTTCTCTTTACTCTATTTGTTTATATTGTCATATCTGCTTGTTTAAGAAGCTTTGATTTGTTTTTATTCTTTGTTTTAATATCTTGTAACTTGATTCAATCAAGGGATTGAATCAAGGGGTTAAAGGTTTGTTGGTGAGCCAAAGGGAAAACCAACGGTGTAAGGTTTGTTGGTGAGCCAAAGAAAAACCAACGGTGTTAAGGTTTGTTGGTGAGCTAAAGAAAAACCAACGGTGTTAAGGTTTGTTGGTGAGCCAAAGGAAAAACCAACGGTGATAGGTTTGTTGGTGAGCCGAGGGTAAAACCAACGTGTAAGGGTTTGATTGTGATCCCGGGAAAACAATCGGGGAGGTTCTAGTCGGTGAGCCTGGAAAAACCGACCGAGTTCGTTGTGCGCTCGTAAAACAAGTTGGGTTGTGAGCTTGTAAAACAACCGACTGTAATCTGTAGGATTATAGTGAAATTCCCAAGAAGTCTTGGGGAGTGGATGTAGGTGCTCGGGTGCACCGAACCACTATATGTTTGCTGTGTTTGTAATGCTTTTTGTCATTATCTAACTCACACACTTACTCACTTAGATAAATTGCTTGCTTAACTATTATCCGCGAATTCTTTAGTTGCAAGCATACTCAATCAAGTCACATTCTATACATCAAACTGTCGCTAAGTTTAACTTTCACTGCGCATATATACAACTTAGCATAATTAATCAAAAAGTGCTAGAAGTAGCTTAAAAGTTTTAAAAGACCCAATTCACCCCCCCTCTTGGGTTGTATCTACTGGGCAACAAGTGGTATCAGAGAAGGTGCTCTAAGTTTAATCATTGATCTCACGATCAAGAGCCAAAGATCATGACAACTCAAATAGATAGTTTTCTAGGAGAAGGACAATCAATTAATACACCTCCACTATTTAATGGCATAAACTATACACATTGGAAAATACGCATGCGCATCTTTATTCAATCACAAAACTATTACTTATGGAAAATCATAATAAATGATCTTCACATACTCTCTCAAACTTTTAATGAAAAGGACTTAGCACAATTGAATGCTGATGCTATGAACATATTATATTGTGCTATTCAAGAAACAAAGTTTAATGAAATTTCTGCATGCTTATCTGCTAAGGAGATCTGGGATACTTTAGAAAATATTTATGATAAATCTCAGATTAGCTCTCATGTGCTTCAATTACATTCTAACAATGAGACTGCAGAAAAAGGTGTTGAATCTCCCACCTCAGTCGAGTCGACTCGAAGTATTTCAGAGTCGACCCTCAAGATAACCGAGTCGACTCCAATAAGGTCCGAGTCGACTCCGAGGCACATCAGCTTCCTAAAGACAAAGAAAAAGAGGAAGCAAGAAGAAAGAAAGAAAGAGATAAAAAGGAAGAAAGCCTTGACCAAGAAAGAGTCAAGCCAGAAAATAAAAGTTAGGAGCAACAATGATGATATTAGCTCCAAGAAACTACAAGAGGTAACGGACTTGTGCTTTATGGCACAGGAAGACAAGGTAAAATCTGAATCTACTTTTACCTCAAATGATTTTCAAGACGAATTCTCTTATGATGAATTATTAAATGCTTTTCACGATTTGTATAGTGAATGTAGAAAATTAGCTGTAAAGAATAAAAATCTTAAGAAACTAAATCTGAAAATTTCAAAAGAAAGAAATTCTAATGATGAAATACAAGAGAAACTAAATTCTGAAAATGAAAGCTTAAGCTCATTTTCAGAAGAATTAATTCAGAAAAATCATAGCTTAATTAGAGAAAATCAAAACTTAAGTAAAGAAATTAATCAATTAAAATCCTTTATTAACAAATTCACCGTAAGCTCAGAACGATTGAAAATGATGTTTGAAAGCCAATATGTTGCTTATGATAAATCAAAACTTGGCTTGACTCCTTTACTTAACAATAAACCTCTAGAGAAAAAGGTTATCAATTCACCATGCAAACCATTAAATAAGATAACTTATCTCAAACATGAAAAGAATGGGCATAACAACTTTTTCCATCATTTTAACACAATTAAATCAAATGGTAAAATTATTACTATTAAACAGATTTGGGTTCCAAAAGGAACAATTATAGCTAACCTACAAGGATCCAAAAGAGCTTGGGTTCCTAAGTTGAAAATATGATTATTCTTTCAGCAAGCATGTCTAGCTATCCAAGGTTCTAATGAAAGATGTTATCTAAACAATGGGTGCTCTAGACATGTGTTAAAGAATTAAATTTAAAATGTAATTAAAAAGAATGATTTAAATGAAAGAAAGGATGAAATAAGTAATTCTTACATCTTCTCGTATTGAAATTACTTTATTAGTTGATTAAAACATAACTTGAAAGTATTAATCATTTTTTTGATATAAGTGATATTTGTCTTTTTGGGTATGAAAAGAAAATATATTCAAATCACTTCATTTTTTTTGTATGCTCCACTCACTATTGGATAAGTTGCTAAATGATTAATTAATTCATTAAAAATAACTCTATGAACCCTCTATATGCTTGATTAAGAATTTTTATCCATGGCATTATTTTTATTGATCATCAATATGATAATGTGTACTTGGTATGCTTTTGAATATATGCACTATGAATACCAAGATTAAAGAAACCATCCTTGGCACATAGAATCAACTCATGCTAGTATGTACTTAATCTCAAAAGACCTTGCCATAGGCTTGCTTAGATTATCTACTTAAAGGTCAAAGTTTTGCTATGCATGCTAACTAAGGAAACAAACAAAAATCATTTCTAAATCTAAAGATGTTGTTTCCATCTCTAAGTCTTCAAAAGCTTACATTAGACTTGTTCTTGGAGAATAAAACTGAAGTATTTTTCTGTATTTACTAAATCTTGTAGAAGCGTTTCAAATGAAAAAGGTTTCCAAACTGTGAAGATCATGGCACAGTGTTGAAAACCAAAATCCAGATTAAGGTTATACAGAAAATAGTATTAAATTCAATTATTTTAGCTCCATGGACATCATAAGTAAAAAGGGGTTAATAGAATTCTTGAAGAAATGAAAAAGACAATTATGTATGATAGTCATCTACTTAAATAATTTTTAAAAGACTATCATCACTGCTTGTCATACATATGATTTCTATTAGATCTATTTCTGATGAAAATTTTGATCTTCTGAAAAAAATGAAAAATGAACCATTGCATATCTTTCATATTTTTCAGTCGTACAAGTTATGCTTGATATGCTCTTATGAAAATAATGCCAAATCTGATAGAGATATGTCTATCCTTGGATATCATTCATCAAGCAATGCATATAGAGTATTCAATGAAAAGTTTTTAGTTGCAAAAATATCAAGGTATTTTATTCTTTATGAGACTAATGATTTATTATCAAAATACTAAAATCAAATTATATGGTTAATCTTTTACATATGCACTTAATGAAGAAAAATTGATGACTACTAAAAGACTAAATCAAGAAAAGAGGAAATAGATCTTGATAAAGATTCTTGCATGATTAGAAGTAAAGATCATCATTATCATGTGCTTGCTTCATGAGCTTTATATTCTGTCAAATGAATGTGTAGAAGTCACTCCTATGTGGTTACTTCATTAAAAAGGAGATCTATGAAAAATAACCACCATATTTAAAAATACACATTACATATATGATAAAGCAATATGTGATTTAGAACAAGCATCAAAAGCATGATATATAAAAGCTTAAGCAACCTTTTTGATAGAAAGTAATAGTGATAAATCTATGCATCAAAAAGATGAATTTGTGATATCTTATTTGCTCAAAGTATGCATTGATGACATCATTTTTGGTTCTACTAATGAAGAGTTATATTGCAAAGTGAGTTTGAAATATGATGAATGAATTAACATCTTCTCTCAAACTCCAAATTAAGACAAACAAGAAAGGGGATCTTCATTGACCAACGTTAGTCCACAAGAAAACTCTTATAGAAGATTGGCATGAAGAAGGTATATCTATGACCCCATCTTGTAGAATTTGAAAAGGATGAGCAAAGTAGATCTATTGTGTTAAAGCTGTATTGAAGCACGATAGAATAATTATTTTACAGCTAGTAGACCAGATTGTATGCTCATTATGTGACCTTGTGCAAGACTTCAATCTAACTTTAATTAATCATATTTTATTGATAACAAATAAATCATAATCTGAATTTTGATAGAAACAAATGTTTAAGATAAATTGATTAAAACATAGTTAACATATCTTATTGATAATTATCTTAAGCAAATAGAATCTAAACTAAATTGACTTAAACTATCTTGGTTAATGAATCTATCTCTTTAGTTCAAATGATATGTGCTTGCTTATATTTAGGCAATCTCTTGAGTAAAGTGACTCAACATGCAACTATTGTCATATCTTATATTGAGTCATCTAGTTAAAAAATATATATGTTGGATGAATGCTTTGTATCTTAAAGAAACTAATGACCTTCCTTCAAGAAAGAAAAATGAGAAATTTCAACTTGAAGGATATCTTCATGTAAGATACACTAAACATTCACATGCAAACAAGAGAGAGGATCTTCTTCAGCCAAAAGTTCACACATAAGAAATCTAGTTTGGCTTGAAGAACATATAATGAATAGGTAATTTAGATACCTTTCTCACAAATTAGTTGAGCAAAGTCAGTAACTTAAATCTTATTATGGCATGATTAAATTCTTTAATTATTAATTTTTGATATCATGTCTATATGTGTATTGACTGACTTATACTTTTAGAAATTGTTTCATGGTTTGCTCAATCTAAAATATTTCTATGGCTGTATCATAACCATGAAATACACAAGTATATGATTAAAACTCTGATTTAGAATGACTTGTGAGAAGCTACGAATTCTTGGGCATAATGAAAATAGTGTTTGCATGATATACCTCTATACGATACATTTCATTATTTCTTTATTCTGCTCTTTCATGTAGATTACTTGAGAATAACAAAAAGAGAAAGAGAGATAAAGAAAAGAAAATGGACATTGTTCAAGAGATGAAAAATCTGAGCAAAGGCAAGTACTTCAATCTTAAGGAAAAGCAAAACAAGCATAATATATTCGGCACATTTGGAAGGGATAAAATCTATAATTAATTACACTCAAACAGGGAGAGTTTGAAGTAAACATTTTAACCTTTCTATATTGCTCATCATAGGGATGGTGCCAATGGGGAGGCTAGTGGTAGTACCCGGCACTATTTGACCCAACTATTCGGTGTAGGGCATATTAGGGATGGCACAAGAGGGAGGCTAGTGGTAGTACCTCGTGCCCCTTCCCAACTCCACCGGATAGGGAGCAAATAGAGTATAGAGCATAAGAAAGTAAAAATGAAAGACAAAGTAAATGAAAGTATATAAGAAGAATCAAGTCTTTTTTATCACTTGAAAACATAATTTAAGGATGAAATCAATGCAAGATAATATTTAAATAGGAAGAGTTTATTAGAAAAGAATTGATTTTGATCCTTGACATGCTTGTTCTTATTATTTTAATGTATGACTTAACACTTAATATAGTGTGCATATGGTATGATGTTTTGAATTATGGGTTCTCAATATTTTGTAATGCTCCATGCTTAGATAATTTAATTGAATGTTTGAAATACTGCACAAATTTTTGGGTATTATTGAAAAGAAATTTCAGATTTGTCGTTCACAATCATCTTTAAAATCTGAAAGTTAAATAAATTTGTAAAAAGGAGAAGAGAAAGATATCTCTATTTAGGCAGAATGAATTAATCTTGATCTATCTTTCTACTTGCCTAACTTTGATACATAATATCCTAATACTTGTTAAAATATCCTCCATTTTGTATCAAAACTCAAAATTAAATACAAAGATTCTGAAAGTGCTCTAATGTTATTGAAATATGCGTTTTCAATCTTAATGATTTAAGATGAGCTATAATGTGGAAGATACATATCTCAAATTATGATTTTGAAAGCCTCAATTAAAAATCCTATGTAATTCAGAATCTGATTTTGTATACAAGCTTAGACTCAAAATGATTTCTAAATAAAATCTTAATGTAAGAAAAACAGAATTAATTCTGATGCCTTTGGTTGATTGCTCCGATACGCATCCGAAACATATCATTTCTTATCTTCAAAGTGTACTAATATTGGTCCAAATGATGTGTCTTTCGATGATCTTGATTGCAAACAAAAATTTCTAAATATATGATCTTATTTTGATATTAAAAAGATTTATTGTGCTTCATGTATCCATTGCAGAAAAACTATAATTAAGAAATTGAGTTCTATAAATAGATATACTTCAATGATCATCTATATGTTTTTCTCTCCTACATTATTAAAGACTTCCATCAATAGAGTGAATGATCTTAAAACTAGAAATATTTCAGTTCACTCAAATGACTCTAAAAGAAAGAAAATGTAAATGCTTTTGAAAGAAATTGAGCTTCAAATGAATCATTTTCTGATTAATATTTCTATACATTTTCTCTAAGATTAAGAGAAAGCATAACTTGTTCGTAAAGGATTAGAAAGAGTAATTACTACAAATTTTGGAATAATACTAGATTACTCTACATTCTCGATATTACAGAATTTCAGTGTTATTCACGTTTATCACTAAAATCTGAAATTCAACAATTTAAAATGATTAAAGAAGAATGCATCTTTTGAGGGGGAGCTTTAGATATTCAGTATCCTATCCTAAAGACACTTTATTTTGATGCATACTTTGAATTTTATGGATTGATTTTGATGAACCTCCTTATATTGCAAGACATGCTTTAATTTTCTTGAGATGAGTTCTATAAAGGTTGTCTTATCTCAAACCTTGAGTCTTATGAAAATAAGCTGAAATATATTTTTGAGATTGACAATCTTATTGAACATTATCTTAGGATTCTAACCTCTTAAATGGAATGATCAATTGAGGGGGAGAAAGAAAATTTCAGAAGGAGAGGTCTTATGGAACTTAATCGCATAAATCTATAACTAAAGGAGAGAGAAAGAACACTAAATGAAAAGTGATTCTAATACTCTCCAATATGTATCATCTGAAATTTAAATCTGAAAATCTGTATGATACACCTTGAGGCGTGTTATTTGGTTAGTATATCTCATGCATCACTCTTGAACCAAATTGCAAATCTTAAGAGCCTCTAATTTAATGAAAAAGGGGGAGAATAATGTGTTAAATTTTCTTGAGTATCTCTTAGAAAATCTATTTTTGGAACTTCACTAATGAGCTCTAATTGGCTTGCTTTTTGGAACTTCAATTTTGTGCAAATTCATTATTTTATGTATCAAATTGTGCTTATTTTCTAAAGAAATAAAAGAAAGTCTTTAAAAGAGCTCTAAGATGTATCAAAAATTGCATGAATGTATTTGTGCCCCAATGCTCCTATTATCATAAAAGAACTTTGAAGTCATTAAGAAAATTAATTAAATTGCTCTCATGGTTGATAAAATACTTAATAGATTGGGCAAAAGGTCTTAAATGAACAAGCTTTCATACTCAGTGAAGAGAGGTTAGATTTCCACTCATGTTTTTCCTTGAATATCATTTGTAGTACTTCTTGAATTAACCTAAGGAAGATTCCACCTACACTTGATTAGAAAACTATCTGTGGTATCAAATTAGAAAACCTCTTGAATTCACACTCGATGTGTTCTGCTCTGATCTTTGTGCTTAATGTTTCACTATCTTTTTGATGTTGTCAAAAAGGGGGAGAAATATCTAAGTATATGCTATATATACTCATAATGCTTTATTACTTTGAATTGAATACAAATCAGCTTAAAATTTAAATATGTTAATTGTGTTAAGCTGATTAAATCTAAAGCATTATCATGAAGTATGTTTTTACATATATATGTTTTCTACTTCATGCAACTTAGCTATGTATTACTTCTAGAAATCAATATCTTTTATATTGCATATACTCCAAGTTTTGTCATCATCAAAAAGGGGGAGATTGATGACCCAAAGATTGATTCATAGATTGATTTTGATGATCACAAAACCTTAAAGTATAGATACTAATGTTTATGTTGCAAGGAGAAAGATATTTATTTTGCAAGGAACATAGCAAGTTGGGAGAACACAAGAAGGCCTCCAAAGCTCTCAAGTTGGAAGAAAGCTACAATTTATTGGCCCAAGCTTAAAGTTCAAAGGATTCAAATTGGAGGAGTAAAATCAAAGGAAAAATTCGAAAGAATAGTCTTCGAGTCGACTCCTGAGGAATTCGAGTCGACTCCAATGTTTACCGAGTCGACTCCGGAGAAGTATGAGTCGACTCCTAGGAGTCACAGGCAGAAAAGTCAGAGAGCAGTTTTCGGGTCTGAAATTCGAGTCGACTCCAGTGGAACGCGAGTCGACTCCGATGGTTGGCAGGTCGACTCCAAAGAAAGCAAGAGTCGACTCTCAGCGGTACATAAAGAAAAAGTCAGAGAGCATTTCATGGACTCTGAGATTCGAGTCGACTCCCGCAATACACGAGTCGACTCCGAGACTGCGCGACCATCAACAGACAGAAGATCAAGTTACTGCCTCTGAGATTCGAGTCGACTCCCAGACAGCTCGAGTCGACTCCACGATAGCTTCACGTCAAAAGGCAGAAGACCAACTTTCAGAAACTGAGAGCCGAGTCGACTCCGAGGAAGTTCGAGTCGACTCCAAGACTGGATGAGCCAAAAGACAGAGGATCGGGAGTTCGGGCTCTGAGATTCGAGTCGACTCCTAGGACAGTCGAGTCGACTCGAGTGGATCAAATTCAAAATTGGATCCACGGACTTCAGTGGATGAGCCGACTCCGAAATTGCCAAGTCAGCTCCAGAAGTTGGCGAGTCGACTCCAGGATAAGACGAGTCGACTCCCAGTCAAGGCATGCACTTTAATTCAAATTTGGAACAGTGGCCGAGTCATCTCCAGTAAAGCACGAGCCGACTCCTGCAACAGGCGAGTCGACTCCTGATCGCGCGAGTCGACTCCGATCCCAACGGTAATATTCTCAGGAAGTGCAGACTGTGTCCCACGGCTCTATTTTTGTCTCTAACGGCTATATTCTTGTTTCCACGCCATCTAAAGCTATAAAAACAAGAAGAGAGCTAGGGGAGAAATCATGGAAGTGGGAGAGATCATCTAGGAAAGAGATCTCAAAGAGATTACAAAGAAAATCTCCCATAAGCACAAAAGGGCCATCCAAAACGAAATAGAGAGAAGAAGAGCATCCAAGTGAATCTGAAAGCTTCCTCTCCATCCGTGTGCTGCCTCGGGGATCCTCTACTTCATGCCAAATCAGAGGAGGATCAAGTAAAGAAGAAGCCGAGCTCCTCCATCTTCAAAACTCGTTTGAGGGCTTCTCTTTACTCTATTTGTTTATATTGTCATATCTGCTTGTTTAAGAAGCTTTGATTTGTTTTTATTCTTTGTTTTAATATCTTGTAACTTGATTCAATCAAGGGATTGAATCAAGGGGTTAAAGGTTTGTTGGTGAGCCAAAGGGAAAACCAACGGTGTAAGGTTTGTTGGTGAGCCAAAGAAAAACCAACGGTGTTAAGGTTTGTTGGTGAGCCAAAGAAAAACCAACGGTGTTAAGGTTTGTTGGTGAGCCAAAGGGAAAACCAACGGTGATAGGTTTGTTGGTGAGCCGAGGGTAAAACCAATGTGTAAGGGTTTGATTGTGATCCCGGAAAAACAATCGGGGAGGTTCTAGTCGGTGAGCCTGGGAAAACCGACCAAGTTCGTTGTGCGCTCGTAAAACAACAAGTTGGGTTGTGAGCTTGTAAAACAACCGACTGTAATCTGTAGGATTATAGTGAAATTCCCAAGAAGTCTTGGGGAGTGGATGTAGGTGCTGGGGTGCACCGAACCACTATATGTTTGCTGTGTTTGTAATGCTTTTTGTCATTATCTAACTCACACACTTACTCACTTAGATAAATTGCTTGCTTAACTATTATCCGCGAATTCTTTAGTTGCAAGCATACTCAATCAAGTCACATTCTATACATGAAACTGTCGCTAAGTTTAACTTTCACTGCGCATATATACAACTTAGCATAATTAATCAAAAAGTGCTAGAAGTAGCTTAAAAGTTTTAAAAGACCCAATTCACCCCCCCCTCTTGGGTTGTATCTACTGGGCAACACATGGTGCCTCTGTTCCCGTCTCGCCCGAGGAAGCTGGAGCAGAGGATTGTGATTGCGTTCCCCTGTTCTGGCTTAGGCCATGGGCTGAAGTCGGCAGGGACTGCTAGCTTCCGCCCATTATCCTCACATATTGTGTGGGATTTTCATGCATCTCTCTCCCCATACACATCAAACGTTTGAAATACAGAGCTTCTTTATATCCTTTGGTGGCTGGCCGAGAATGGTGTGTGCTTCTTCGATGTGGGTGTTTGTTGGATTTTTGCACCACTGACCACCCAGAGGCACCGCATTGGCTCTAGATGCTGGTGTCTAAGGAGCCACAGTGGTGGTGGTAGATGGGTGACAATCGGCCTTCACGACGCCGCCCATCATCTCCCAGTTATCGCGAATAACCTTTCACTTATGAAGCTCCTTATCACTAAAGTCTTTGGCTTTGTGCTTGCCAATATCTGCCTTGAGAGCCCGGAAGATGTCCTCTTCCTCCTTTTGGAAGATGTGTGACAGAGCTTTTAGTAGAGACTGCCTCCAGAAAAGGCTTTTCGTCCTCCCGCTTTCGAAACCTTCTCTCAACTCTGTCAAAACTGTGAGAGCTGGGCCCGAATGGGCTAAAATCAGCAAGCTTAGCCGACTTCAGCCCTTGGCCCAAAAGAGAGTGGAACAGGGAATCGTGATCGCAATCCTCTACTCCGCCTTCCTCGGGCAAGATGGGGCAAAGGCACCGTGGCCATTTCACGGTAACCCCACGGCTGCTAGGAACGGCCGCTGATTGTGCTCAACCGTCGTGGGCATCGCGGCAGTGAACGCGCCATAACCCCATTCGGAAACCACTATAAAAACTCCCCTTCCTCTACTGATGACCCAAAGATTGATTCATAGATTGATTTTGATGATCACAAAACCTTGAAGTATAGATACTAATGTTTATGTTGCAAGGAGAAAGATATTTATTTTGCAAGGAACATAGCAAGTTGGGAGAACACAAGAAGGCCTCCAAAGCTCTCAAGTTGGAAGAAAGCTACAATTTATTGGCCCAAGCTTAAAGTTCAAGGATTCAAATTGGAGGAGTAAAATCAAAGAAAAAAATTCAAAAGAATAGTCTTCGAGTCGACTCCTGAGGAATTCGAGTCGACTCCAATGTTTACCGAGTCGACTCCGGGGAAGTATGAGTCGACTCCTAGGAGTCACAGGCAGAAAAGTCAGAGAGCAGTTTTCGGGTCTGAGATTCGAGTCGACTCCAGTGGAACGCGAGTCGACTCCGATGGTTGGTAGGTCGACTCCAAAGAAAGCAAGAGTCGACTCTCAGCGGAACACAAGAAAAAAGTCAGAGAGCATTTCATGGACTCTGAGATTCGAGTCGACTCCCGCAATACACGAGTCGACTCCGAGACTGCGCGACCATCAACAGACAGAAGATCAAGTTACTGCCTCTGAGATTCGAGTCGACTCCCAGACAGCTCGAGTCGACTCCACGATAGCTTCACGTCAAAAGGCAGAAGACCAACTTTCAGAAACTGAGAGCCGAGTCGACTCCGAGGAAGTTCGAGTCGACTCCAAGACTGGATGAGCCAAAAGACAGAGGATTGGGAGTTCGGGCTCTGAGATTCGAGTCGACTCCCAGGACAGTCGAGTCGACTCGAGAGGACAAAATTCAAAATTGGATCCACGGACTTCAGTGGATGAGCCGACTCCGAAATTGCCAGGTCAGCTCCAGAAGTTGGCGAGTCGACTCCAGGTTAAGCCGAGTCGACTCCCAGTCAAGGCATGCACTTTAATTCAAATTTGGAACAGTGGCCGAGTCGTCTCCAGTAAAGCACGAGCCGACTCCTGCAACAGGCGAGTCGACTCCTGATCGCGCGAGTCGACTCCGATCCCAACGGTAATATTGTCAGGAAGTGCAGACTGTGTCCAACGGCTCTATTTTTGTCTCTAACGGCTATATTCTTGTTTCCACGCCATCTAAAGCTATAAAAACAAGAAGAGAGCTAGGGGAGAAATCATGAAAATGGGAGAGATCATCTAGGAAAGAGATCTCAAAGAGATTACAAAGGAAATCTCCCACAAGCACAAAAGGGCCATCCAAAACGAAATAGAGAGAAGAAGAGCATCCAAGTGAATCCGAAAGCTTCCTCTCCATCCGTGTGCTGCCTCGGGGATCCTCAACTTCATGCCAAATCAGAGGAGGATCAAGTAAAGAAGAAGCCGAGCTCCTCCATCTTCAAAACTCGTTTGAGGGCTTCTCTTTACTCTATTTGTTTATATTGTCATATCTGCTTGTTTAAGAAGCTTTGATTTGTTTTTATTCTTTGTTTTAATATCTTGTAACTTGATTCAATCAAGGGATTGAATCAAGGGGTTAAAGGTTTGTTGGTGAGCCAAAGGAAAAACCAACGGATTAAGGTTTGTTGGTAAGCCAAAGGGAAAACCAACGGGATTAAGGTTTGTTGGTGAGCCAAAGGGAAAACCAACGAGGTTTAGGTTTGTTGGTGAGCCGAGGGTAAAACCAACGTGTAAGGATTTGATTGTGAGCCCGGAAAAACAATCGGGGTTGGTTCTAGTCGGTGAGCCTGGGAAAACCGACCGAGTTCGTTGTGCGCTCGTAAAACAACAAGTTGGGTTGTGAGCTTGTAAAACAACCGGCTGTAATCGGTAGGATTATAGTGAAATTCCCAAGAGGTCTTGGGGAGTGGATGTAGGTGCTGGGGTGCACCGAACCACTATATATCCTTTGTGTTTGTAATGCCTCTAGTTATTGTCTAACTAACACACTTACTTACTTAGATAAATTGCTTGCTTAATTCTTATCCGCACATCCTTTAGTTGCAAGCATATTTAATCAAGTCGAAGTCTATACATCAAACCCTTGCTAAGTTTAACTTTCACTGTGCATCTATACAACTTAGCATAGTTAATCAAAAAGTACTAGAAGTAGTTTAAAAGTTTTAAAAGATCCAATTCACCCCCCCTCTTGGGTTGTATCTACTGGGCAACAAGTGGTATCAGAGCAGGTGCTCTAAGTTTAATCATTGATCTCACGATCAAGAGCCAAAGATCATGACAACTCAAATAGATAGTTTTCTAGGAGAAGGACAATCAATTAATACACCTCCACCATTTAATGGCATAAACTATACACATTGGAAAATACGCATGCGCATCTTTATTCAATCACAAAACTATTACTTATGAAAAATCATAATAAATGATCTTCACATACTCTCTCAAACTTTTAATGAAAAGGACTTAGCACAATTGAATGCTGATGCTATGAACATATTATATTGTGCTATTCAAGAAACAAAGTTTAATGAAATTTCTGCATGCTTATCTGCTAAGGAGATCCGGGATACTTTAGAAAATATTTATGATAAATCTCAGATTAGCTCTCATGTGCTTCAATTACATTCTAACAATGAGACTGCAGAAAAAGGTGTTGAATCTCCCACCTCAGTCGAGTCGACTCCAAGTATTTCAGAGTCGACCCTCAAGATAACCGAGTCGACTCCAATAAGGTCCGAGTCGACTCCGAGGCAAATCAGCTTCCTAAAGACAAAGAAAAAGAGGAAGCAAGAAGAAAGGAAGAAAGAGATAAAAAGGAAGAAAGCCTTGACCAAGAAAGAGTCAAGCCAGAAAATAAAAGTTAGGAGCAACAATGATGATATTAGCTCCAAGAAACTACAAGAGGTAACGGACTTGTGCTTTATGGCACAGGAAGACAAGGTAAAATCTGAATCTACTTTTACCTCAAATGATTTTCAAGACGAATTCTCTTATGATGAATTATTAAATGCTTTTCACGATTTGTATAGTGAATGTAGAAAATTAGCTGTAAAGAATAAAAATCTTAAGAAACTAAATCTGAAAATTTCAAAAGAAAGAAATTCTAATGATGAAATACAAGAGAAACTAAATTCTGAAAATGAAAGCTTAAGGTCATTTTCAGAAGAATTAATTCAGAAAAATCATAGCTTAATTAGAGAAAATCAAAACTTAAGTAAAGAAATTAATCAATTAAAATCTTTTATTAACAAATTCACCGTAAGCTCAGAACGATTGAAAATGATGTTTGAAAGCCAATATGTTGCTTATGATAAATCAAAACTTGGCTTGACTCCTTTACTTAACAATAAACCTCTAGAGAAAAAGGTTATCAATTCACCATGCAAACCATTAAATAAGATAACTTATCTCAAACATGAAAAGAATGGGAATAACAACTTTACCTATCGTTCTAGTATAATTAAATCAAATGGTAAAGTTATTACTATTAAACAGATATGGGTTCCAAAAGGAACCATATGTCCTAACTCTCAAGGACTCAAGCAAGCTTGGGTACCCAAAATGAGAAAATGAGGATGTACACATAGGTGTACCAAGGTACCTATGGAACATAAAGAAACTTAAAAAGTTATTAACAAAAAAAAATAATAATGAAATCAGTAATTCTTGCATCTCATCATTATTTGTGCTTTAGTATTTGATATGATTTGCTAGTAGTGATCAATTTTGTGATATAGAAAATACTTTTGGAAATATAATCAAATCATTTCATTTTACTCACTAGTGGATAAGGTGCTAAATGATTAATCAACTTATTAAGAATAACTCTATGAATTCTCTATATGCTTGATTGAGAGTTTTTATCTATGGCATTATTGTTTATTGATCATAGATATGATAATGTGTACTTGGTATGCTTTTGAATATATGCACTATGAATACCAAGATTAAAGAAACCATATTTGGCATATGAAATCAGCTCATGCTAGTATGTACTTAATCTCAAAAGACCTTGCCATAGGCTTACTTAGATTATCCTCTTAAAGGTCAAAGTTTTACTATGCATGCTAACTAAGGAAACAAACAAAAATAATTTCTAAATCTAGAGATGTTGTTTCCAACACTAATTTTTTCAAAAGCTTACATTGGATTTATTCTTGAAAAATAAAACTGAAGTATTTTTCTGTATTTACTAAATCTTGTAAAAGTGGTTCAAATGATAAAGGTTTCCAAACTGTGAAGATAAAGAGTATCATGGCACAGTGTTGAAAACCAAAATCCTGATAAAGGTTATACAGAAAATAATATTAAATCCAATGATTTCAGCACCAAGGACACCATAAGCAAAATAGGATTAATAGAATTCTTGAAGAAATGAAAAAGACAATTATGTATGATAGTCATCTACTTAAATAATTTTTAAAAGACTATCATCACTGCTTGTCATACATATGATTTTTATTTTTGATGAAAATTTTGATCTTCTGAAAAATGGAAAATGAACCATTGCATATCTTTCATATTTTTCAGTCGTACATGTTATTATGAAAATAATGCCAAATCTGATAAAGATACTTCTATCCTTGGATATCATTCATCAAGCAATGCATATAGAATATTCAATGAAAAGATTTTAGTTGCAGAAATATCAATTCATTTTATTCTTTATGAGGCTAATGATTTATTATCAAAATACTAAAATCAAATTATATGGTTAATCTTTTACATATGCACTTAATGAAGAAAAATTGATGACTACTAAAAGACTAAATCAAGAAAAGAGGAAATAGATCTTGATAAAGATTCTTGCATGATTAGAAGTAAAGATCATCATTATCATGTGCTTGCTTCATGAGCTTTATATTCTGTCAAATAAATGTGTAGAATTCACTCCTATGTGGTTACTTCATTAAAAAGGAGATCTATGAAAAATAACCACCATATTTAAAAATACACATTACATATATGATAAAGCAATATGTGATTTAGAACAAGCATCAAAAGCATGATATATAAAAGCTTAAGCAACCTTTTTGATAGAAAGTAATAGTGATAAATCTATGCATCAAAAAGATGAATTTGTGATATTTTATTTGCTCAAAGTATGCATTGATGACATCATTTTTGGTTCTACTAATGAAGAGTTATATTGCAAAGTGAGTTTGAAATATGATGAATGAATTAACATCTTCTCTCAAACTCCAAATTAAGACAAACAGGAAAGGGGATCTTCATTGACCAACGTTAGTCCACAAGAAAACTCTTATAGAAGATTGGCATGAAGAAGGTATATCTATGACCCCATCTTGTTGAATTTGAAAAGGATGAGCAAAGTAGATCTATTGTGTTAAAGCTGTGTTGAAGCATGATAGAATAATTATTTTATCATACAGCTAGTAGACCAGATTGTATGCTCATTATGTGACCTTGTGCAAGACTTCAATCTACCTTTAATTAATCATATTTTATTGATAACAAATAAATCATAATCTGAATTTTGATAGAAACAAATGTTTAAGATAAATTGATTAAAACATAGTTAACATATCTTATTGATAATTATCTTAAGCAAATAGAATCTAAACTAAATTGACTTGAACTATCTTGGTTAATGAATCTATCTCTTTAGTTCAAATGATATGTGCTTGCTTATATTTAGGCAATCTCTTGAGTAAAGTGACTCAACATGCAACTATTGTCATATCTTATATTGAGTCATCTAGTTAAAAAATATATATGTTGGATGAATGCTTTGTATCTTAAAGAAACTAATGACCTTTCTTCAAGAAAGAAAAATGAGAAATTTCAACTTGAAGGATATCTTCATGTAAGATACACTAAACATTCACATGCAAACAAGAGAGAGGATCTTCTTCAGCCAAAAGTTCACACATAAGAAATCTAGTTTGGCTTGAAGAACATATAATGAATAGGTAATTTAGATACCCTTCTCACAAATTAGTTGAGCAAAGTCAGTAACTTAAATCTTATTATGGCATGATTAAATTCTTTAATTATTAATTTTTGATATCATGTCTATATGTGTATTGACTGACTTATACTTTTAGAAATTATTTCATGGTTTGCCCAAACTAAAATATATCTTTGCCTATGTCATAACCATGAAATACACAAGTATATGCTTAAAATGTTGATGTAAATTAACTTGTGAGAAGTTATGAATCCTTGAGCATAATGAAAATATTGTTTGCATGATATACATATATATGATACGTAAGATTAATTCTCTATTCTGCTCTCTCATGAAAATTACTTGAGAATAACAAAAAGAGAGAGAGAGATAAAGAAAAGAAAATGGATATTATTCAAGAGAAGTAAAATCCAAGTAGAGGCAAACACTTCAACCTTAAGGAAAAGCAAAACAAACTTAATATATTCGACACATTTGTGAGACTTGTGTGAGCATTCTTTTGGAAGGGATAAAATCCATAATTAATTACACTTAAACAGGGAGGTTTTGAAGTAAACATTTTAACCTTTCTATATTGCTCATCATAGGGATGGTGCCAATGGAGAGGCTAGTGGTAGTACCCGGCACTATTTGACCCAACTATTCGGTGTAGGGCATATTAGGGACGGCACAAGAGGGAAGCTAGTGGTAGTACCTCGTGCCCCTTCCCAACTCCATCGGATAGGGAGCAAATAGAGTATAGAGCATAAGAAAGTAAAAATGAAAGACAAAGTAAATGAAAGTATATAAGAAGAATCAAGTTTTTTTTTATCACTTGAAAACATAATTTAAGGATGAAATCAATGCAAGATAATATTTAAATAGGAGGAGTTTATTTGAAAAGAATTGATTTTGATCCTTGACATGCTTGTTCTTATTATTTTAATGTATGACTTAACACTTAATATAGTGTGCATATGGTATGATGTCTTGATTTATGGGTTCTCAATGTTTTACAATGCTTCATTCTTGGATAATTTGATTGAATATTTGGAATACTATATAATTTTTTTTTGTATTGTTAAAAAGAAATTTCAGATTTGTCATTCACAATCATCGTTAAAATCTGAAAGGTGAATAAATTTGTAAAAAGGAGAAGAGAAGGATATTTCTATTTAGGCAAAATGAATTGAGTTTGTTCTATCCTTCAAACCTTGGTATATAATGTGCTAAACATAAATACAAATATTCTGAATATCCTCTTATATGTGTGAAATATGTGTCTTCAATCATAATGATTTAAGATGAGCTACAATGTGGAAGATCCATATCTCAAATTATGACTTTAAAAGCCTCTATTGAAAATCTTTATGAAATTCAGAATCTAATTTTGTATAAAAGCTTAAACTCAATATGATTTCTAAATAAAATCTTAATTTAAGAAAAACAGAATTAATTTTGATGCCTTGGTTGATTGCTCCGATACGCATCCGAAACATATCATTTCTTATCTTCAAAGTATACTAATATTGGTCTAAATGATGTGTCTTTCAATGATCTTAATTGCAAACAAATATTTTTAAATATATGAGTTTATTTTGATATTAAAAAGATTTATTATGCTTCATGTATCCATTGCAGAAAAACTATAATTAAGAAATTGAGTTCTATAAATAGATATACTTCAATGATCATCTATATGTTTTTCTCTCCTACATTATTAAAGACTTCCATCAATAGAGTGAATGATCTTAAAACTAGAAATATTTCAGTTCACTCAAATGACTCTAAAAGAAAGAAAATGTAAATGCTTTTGAAAGAAATTGAGCTTCAAATGAATCATTTTCTGATTAATATTTCTATACATTTTCTCTAAGATTAAGAGAAAGCATAACTTGTTCGTAAAGGATTAGAAAGAGTAATTACTATATATTTTAGAATAATACTAGATTACTCTACATTCTCGATATTACAGAATTTCAGTGTTATTCACGTTTATCACTAAAATCTGAAATTCAACAATTTAAAATGATTAAAGAAGAATGCATCTTTTGAGGGGGAGCTTTAGATATTCAGTATCCTATCCCAAAGACACTTTATTTTGATGCATACTTTGAATTTTATGGATTGATTTTGATGAACCTCCTTATATTGCAAGACATGCTTTAATTTCCTTGAGATGAGTTCTATAAAGGTTGTCTTATCTCAAACCTTGAGTCTTATGAAAATAAGCTGAAATATATTTTTGAGATTGACAATCTTATTGAACATTATCTTAGGATTCTAAACTCTTAAATGGAATGATCAATTGAGGGGGAGAAAGAAAATTTCAGAAGGAGAGGTCTTATGGAACTTAATCGCATAAATCTATAACTAAAGGAGAGAGAAAGAACACTAAATGAAAAGTGATTCTAATACTCTCCAATATGTATCATCTAAAATTTAAATCTGAAAATCTGTATGATACACCTTGAGGCGTGTTATTTGGTTAGTATATCTCATGCATCACTCTTGAACCAAATTGCAAATCTTAAGAGCCTCTAATTTAATGAAAAAGGGGGAGAATAATGTGTTAAATTTTCTTGAGTATCTCTTAGAAAATCTATTTTTGGAACTTCAATTTTGTGCAAATTCATTATTTTATGTATCAAATTATGCTTATTTTCTAAAGGAATAAAAGAAAGTCTTTAAAAGAGCTCAAAGATGTATCAAAAATTGCATAAACTCATATTTTGGTATTTGTGCCCCAATGCTCTTATTATCATATAAGAACTTTGAAGTCATTAAGAATTAATGATCCAACATGATGATATGTTTTTCCAAATATATAAGTTTTGATCTTTTACTCTGAAAATTAATTAAATTGCTCTCATGTTGATAAAATACTTAATAGATTGGACAAAAGGTCTTAAACGAACAAGCTTTCATACTCAGTGAAGAGAGGTTAGATTTCCACTCATGTTTTTCCTTGAATATCATTTGTAATACTTCTTGAATTAACCTAAGGAAGATTCCACCTACACTTGATTAGAAAACTATCTGTGGTATCAAATTAGAAAACCTCTTGAATTCACACTCGATGTGTTCTGCTCTGATCTTTGTGCTTAATGTTTCACTATCTTTTTGATGTTGTCAAAAAGGGGGAGAAATATCTAAGTATATGCTATATACCTCAGAATGCTTTATTACTTTGAATTGAATACAAATCAGCTTAAAATTTAAATATGTTAATTGTGTTAAGCTGATTAAATCTAAAGCATTATCATGAAGTATGTTTTTACATATATATGTTTTCTACTTCATGCAACTTAGCTATGTATTACTTCTAGAAATCAATATCTTTTATATTGCATATACTCCAAGTTTTGTCATCATCAAAAACGGGGAGATTGATGACCCAAAGATTGATTCATAGATTGATTTTGATGATCACAAAACCTTGAAGTATAGATACTAATGTTTATGTTGCAAGGAGAAAGATATTTATTTTGCAAGGAACATAGCAAGTTGGGAGAACACAAGAAGGCCTCCAAAGCTCTCAAGTTGGAAGAAAGCTACAATTTATTGGCCCAAGCTTAAAGTTCAAAGGATTCAAATTGGAGGAGTAAAATCAAAGAAAAAAATTCAAAAGAATAGTCTTCGAGTCGACTCCTGAGGAATTCGAGTCGACTCCAATGTTTACCGAGTCGACTCCGGGGAAGTATGAGTCGACTCCTAGGAGTCACAGGCAGAAAAGTCAGAGAGCAGTTTTCGGGTCTGAGATTCGAGTCGACTCCAGTGGAACGCGAGTCGACTCCGATGGTTGGTAGGTCGACTCCAAAGAAAGCAAGAGTCGACTCTCAGCGGAACACAAGGAAAAAGTCAGAGAGCATTTCATGGACTCTGAGATTCGAGTCGACTCCCGCAATACACGAGTCGACTCCGAGACTGCGCGACCATCAACAGACAGAAGATCAAGTTACTGCCTCTGAGATTCGAGTCGACTCCCAGACAGCTCGAGTCGACTCCACGATAGCTTCACGTCAAAAGGCAGAAGACCAACTTTTAGAAACTGAGAGCCGAGTCGACTCCGAGGAAGTTCGAGTCGACTCCAAGACTGGATGAGCCAAAAGACAGAGGATTGGGAGTTCGGGCTCTGAGATTCGAGTCGACTCCCAGGACAGTCGAGTCGACTCGAGAGGACAAAATTCAAAATTGGATCCACGGACTTCAGTGGATGAGCCGACTCCGAAATTGCCAGGTCAGCTCCAGAAGTTGGCGAGTCGACTCCAGGTTAAGCCGAGTCGACTCCCAGTCAAGGCATGCACTTTAATTCAAATTTGGAACAGTGGCCGAGTCGTCTCCAGTAAAGCACGAGCCGACTCCTGCAACAGGCGAGTCGACTCCTGATCGCGCGAGTCGACTCCGATCCCAACGGTAATATTGTCAGGAAGTGCAGACTGTGTCCAACGGCTCTATTTTTGTCTCTAACGGCTATATTCTTGTTTCCACGCCATCTAAAGCTATAAAAACAAGAAGAGAGCTAGGGGAGAAATCATGAAAATGGGAGAGATCATCTAGGAAAGAGATCTCAAAGAGATTACAAAGGAAATCTCCCACAAGCACAAAAGGGCTATCCAAAACGAAATAGAGAGAAGAAGAGCATCCAAGTGAATCCGAAAGCTTCCTCTCCATCCGTGTGCTGCCTCGGGGATCCTCAACTTCATGCCAAATCAGAGGAGGATCAAGTAAAGAAGAAGCCGAGCTCCTCCATCTTCAAAACTCGTTTGAGGGCTTCTCTTTACTCTATTTGTTTATATTGTCATATCTGCTTGTTTAAGAAGCTTTGATTTGTTTTTATTCTTTGTTTTAATATCTTGTAACTTGATTCAATCAAGAGATTGAATCAAGGGGTTAAAGGTTTGTTGGTGAGCCAAAGGAAAAACCAACGGATTAAGGTTTGTTGGTAAGCCAAAGGGAAAACCAACGGGATTAAGGTTTGTTGGTGAGCCAAAGGGAAAACCAACGAGGTTTAGGTTTGTTGGTGAGCCGAGGGTAAAACCAACGTGTAAGGGTTTGATTGTGAGCCCGGAAAAACAATCGGGGTTGGTTCTAGTCGGTGAGCCTGGGAAAACCGACCGAGTTCGTTGTGCGCTCGTAAAACAACAAGTTGGGTTGTGAGCTTGTAAAACAACCGGCTGTAATCGGTAGGATTATAGTGAAATTCCCAAGAGGTCTTGGGGAGTGGATGTAGGTGCTGGGGTGCACCGAACCACTATATGTCCTTTGTGTTTGTAATGCCTCTAGTTATTGTCTAACTAACACACTTACTTACTTAGATAAATTGCTTGCTTAATTCTTATCCGCACATCCTTTAGTTGCAAGCATATTTAATCAAGTCGAAGTCTATACATCAAACCCTTGCTAAGTTTAACTTTCACTGTGCATCTATACAACTTAGCATAGTTAATCAAAAAGTACTAGAAGTAGTTTAAAAGTTTTAAAAGACCCAATTCACCCCCCCTCTTGGGTTGTATCTACTGGGCAACATCTACCATCAATCCATCATCGAGCCTTCACCTCCCTCCTCCTCCCTCTCCGGTGGTGGGCATGCCACCCAAAACTCCCCCTTCTCCCTCTATGCCATCCGAGTGCCCTGTTTTCTTTGATTTCCCCTTGTCCTTGAAAGCGCCGCCACTGCTGCCACTTGACCACCGGATTGAGCAACCCTTGGCCGAGATCCTTCCCTTCGTCGACTCGCCGGTGAGCTCCCCTTCTTCTCATTTTTCTATTTTTAGACAATCTATTCTGGACCAAACCAAGAATGCTTTCGGTCTTCTTCCATCGTCATCCATTTGCCACTTCCGTCGGCTGCCACTGCAGTTTCCACTGCTTCCATTGCCGGCTCCACTGTGCTGGACCTCCGGCCACCCAGGCCTGGCCACCGCTGGACCTTTCGGCATCACCTCTTACTCTTCCTTCTCTTCCCCTTGCTCCCTGTTTCTTAGTTCACGGGATGAAGAACATCATTTCGGCCTTCATTGGGCCATGTCATCCAATTCGGGCTTGTTCTCTCCTTTTGGGCCCTCTTGGGCCATGCCCATTGCGGGCCAAATTTGCATTTTGGGCTTTGTTGGATCGTATCTATTGTGGGCTATATAGCTTTTAGGTCCTGTTCATCCTATTGGGTCATGTCTGGGTCGAATTTTGGCCTTATTTAGCCTATTGGAGTCGTGTCTATTGTGGGCCGAACCTCTAACCAGCCTAAAATTTAGGCATGTCAATTTTGGGAACAAAATTATTTGAAGGGAGAAGAATGTAAGAGCCCAAACCACTGACCAGCCTAAAAGACCACAGAGGCCCAAATATCCTGCATGAATATCAAAGCAAGAAAAAAAACTCACGCGCAGGGCATGTGAGATGGAAGAAGAGAACTCGCAATGGGAGTCCACTTCTTCTTCCTAATTTCGTTGAAAGATGAATATATATTGATGAGAGCACAAAAATGCGATCTACATATCACCTAAATTAGTGTTATTGCTAACTGATAATAATAAATTCACTGGTTTAATATTATATTTTTGTTTGGCACAGATTATTACAAATTAAAGTTTTAATGCATCATGGCCCAAACTGTGCAGGCCCAATCCTACTATGATATGATCGAGCACATTTGCACCCAAACATCCGAGCCCATGTGCGATCTTCCAGTGATCCTCACGTTCCCTCCTTTCCGAATAAGCACCCGCACTCTTCCGGAATAGAGATCCCCAAAAAAAAAGAACTTTTTAACCTCCAATCCCATGAAGAATAGCTGAAAATACTATTCATTCCTGAAGTTAATGCTGAAATCACTGTTCATATGAACAGTGTTACGAGATGACACTGTTCATATGAACAGTGTTACGAGATGACACTGTTCATATGAACAGTATTACGAAAAATTTAATATTTTCACATCTATCTTCCTCCCAACAACCACTCCCACGTTACAACTTCCCGGCCACCAAGTCTTCATCTTCCCACCGCTACGTCTGCAGCAAACTATTGCCACAACAACCTCCCATCATCCTACCATCTCCTCATCCCAAACAACACATCACGGCCTTCGGTTTCCCTTGTTCGTTTCCACGCTGCCTTCTTCAACCTCGGCAGCACGTCATCTTCTTCGCGTGCGTCCTCCTGCTGCCCAATACCGGCCAAGCCAACGCCCGAACTCGCAGACAGCAAGCACCTCCCCGACGTCCTTCGACTCAGCATGTCTTCATCCCTGCCATCTTTCTGGAACAGCGGATGTTCTCCACGGATTTTCCATCCTCAACGTCTTCAAAGCAAGCCATCTTCTTCAGCCATTTCCATACAGTTCTTCATCAACTCCCCGGGTTCTTCTCAGCAAGGTCCCAACCGAAGCACATTCCCCGCATCAGCAGCCGTCCCCGCCTTCCACGCGATCGTCCATCGCGTTCACTGGCGAAGCCGCATCCCAGCTGCAAGGCGTCTCCAAATCCTCCGCAATCACTGTGCTTCCCAGCTGCTGTTCCGAGTAAATGCAGTATCTCCAGCCCCTCTCCCATGATCCAAGCCTCCCACGGCCGCTCGTCCTAGCTCCTCAGCCGTGCGCCCATTCCGGATTCCCAGGATCAGCCCGTCTCGCCTCCCATCTCCACGCTCCCATCGTTCCGAGCGATTCAAGCATCCCAGCATCACGCGTCCGTCTTCATCTCCCGCTTCATCACCGACATCTTCCCAAGCCTCGCGATCCCCTGCTCCCATTTCTTCCGCCCGTGATGCAGCACCATCTCATTTCCTTCCGTCGATCCCGCTGCCTCGAGTCTGTGATCAACGTCCCAGCCATCCGAGAAGGCTCCTCCCAGCAGCCGGTAATCCATCTCCTTCCGTCGGCCAGCCTCTTCCGAATCCCCTTTCATCCCGGAATCCCAGCGGCCAGCCCCTCCTTCCCGTGATCCCGCCTCACAGATCGCCCCCAAGCACCGCGTCCGTGAATGGCGTCTTCCCAGCGCGTCCCAAACTTCCCTCACAGCCATCCATCCGCCCATGAAGCATCCGCATCTCTCGCGGAGTCCCAGCAATTTCCCATTATCCACCGCGTCTGTAATCAACGTTCCCAGCGTCTCCATCCGGATCCACCTCCCAGTATCCCGGATGACACGCATTCCTCCCCTAATCTCAGCACCCCGCGATCTATAAAAGAGGAGGAGGAGAGGGGAGGGGGGTGTGCTCGGTTGGGGCCAAGAAATAGGGGAAGGGTGTGTTCGGTTTAGGAAAGAAGAGAGAAAGAAAAAAAACAAAGAGATATGCTTTGTTTTCTCTTTTGAAAACAGAGCATGCTTTGTTTTTTTTTTAGTTTTTAGTTTTATTAAGAGTTTATTTTGAGAGCATGTGTTTTGGGATTTTTAGTTTTATTTTAATAGAGAGTTTTATTTATGCTAAAGTTGTAATTTCTATTGTTTTTAATTTTCGTTCTTCAAATTCTGTAATCTTTCTTTTTTTTTTATGCAATACATTAAAATTTCTTTCATGCAATCGATATTCCAGTCTTCAATATTCCTAGCACAGTTTTTATCCATTTTATGCCAGAGCTTTTGTTTTCATTAATATATAAATACTTTTTGGATTTAAGTACCTGTCTTTCCGTTAATTTCAAGTAGAAATCATTCTCCGGTAGATTAGAGAATCTATCAACATCCCCGACGTAATGTTTTCCTTTATCATTCAAAAATCAATTTCAAATTCGAGTGAACGTTCTAATTTTTATGCAACTCCAATCGCCTCCCTGTGGATCGACCTCTTACAACCGCTATTCAATGAGTAGGAAAGGTAAGAGTAAAATTAAATTAAACTTTGTTTGTCGGTTCTAACAACGATCTGTTTAGCATATTTTTAATTAAACAGGAATCGGACAACAAAATTTTGGCGCCGTTGCCGGGGAGGCAAATCGAGAAGCAAGAACGATCACGAAGATCAAATCGGATTTTGTATGCCTGGAGTGAACGCACTCCGATAGTAAGTTTTTATTTTTATTAATTTTTCTTATTTTGATAATTTCTAGTTAATAATTTCGTAGTTATTAAATTCTAAAATTTTTGAAATTTGAAATTTAAAATTCAAAAAAAATAAAAATTGAAAAAAAAACAATTCCAAAATTCTAAAATTCAAAAAATATTTTAAATTGAAAATTTGAATTCTGAAATTCGAAATTTGAAATTTAAAATTTTAAAGAAAAAAAGAAAAGTTAAAAAATTAATTAAATTAAAAATTAAAAAATATATATTATTTTTGCTAGTAATTGATAAGGTGCAATCCTCCGAGGTTATCATACCTCTATTGGGGCTCCTCACGGAGTAATCTCCAGAGCTTATTCAATGGGCATTCGGAGATTGACTGACGCATAAGGATTGTGTTTAGTTTACATTCAAGTTATTGCTATATAAAATTTTTTTTAAAAAATAAAAAATAGTAAATTAAAAAAAATAGTCAATTAAAAAAAAAATTGCTTGCTCATTTAATCAGTACAACCTAATGATATTGCATAAACTTTTTTAAAAAAAATTATTGATTATTTGCTGCATTTAGTATTAATCATTTGCATAAAATAATTTAAGGGCAAAACCCATTAAAAAGATAAGGTTGGGAAGTCATTACCTGTCCTTAGCCCAAAAATCACCATCTTGCATACATATCCTAAGCCAAATTAAATTAAAATCAATTAGACGTTGGCCTTAGGATTTTCGAACTCAATTAGGCTTTTGGAAAGAAGCGGCTGAAAGCCACTCCAGTGAGAATTTAGTAATTGGTGATGTCTAGAAAAGTTTTATAACAGTGAGAACTGTTACGGGTATTGTGGTATCGGTGTATCCCTTCTGGCACCACCACACACCCCGGGACTTTCCTGGTCACTGGTTACTGGTTTGCTTAACTAGTAAGCTTAAGCTTAATCTAAAAGGGAGATTAGGAGCTGTCTAATCTAGAGAGAATTTCAGAAACTTTTTAACCTGATAAATCTCTGTGCAACTAGATTTAAGAAGCTACTAAACCTCACTTAATTCTAAGACTAATAGGATCAAATTGTTGTGTGGTGTTGGTTGTGGTCATCTGTGTCTAGCCCTTCTTCTCTTTTAAGATTTCGTTTAGGAGTTGAGTCTAATTAAGTTGTGGATAATGTATGCATGGTAAAAGATCATTAAGGGGTAAGTTAACACCATTTAATCCAGAGGTTGGAAAAAATTATCGTCACATCCGACAAATTATTGATCAACCACCAATCTCTACAATGGGCGATCATATTAGAACCCTGAATGAATTATTCGCTCCTGCATCTGCTAGTCCACCTACATGTATAGTGTTGCCAATAAACAATGCAGCCCAATTTGAAATTCGGGCTGCAACAATAAATATGCTACCCAAATTCCATGGGTTTGAAAGTGAACAACCCTACATTCATCTAAAAAAATTCATGACAATTTGTCAAACTTTCAAAAATCAAAATTTAGATGAAGAAAGTGTAAAATTGAGATTGTTCCCAATGACCTTTGAGGATCGAGCCGTGGCATGGCTATATTCTCTAGCCCCAAATTCCATCACAATATGGGAATAACTATCTAGGAAGTTCATGGCAAAATTTTACCCCATGATTAAAACAGAAAAAATTAAGGATGCCATAAAAACTTTCAGAGGAAAATCTGAGGAGGAATTTTCCCAACTTTGGAAAAGATTCCATGATTTACTGGTCAAGTGCCTGCACCATGGGCTTGGTAAGGCTGATCTGGTCCACTTCTTTTATAAAGGACTAACTCCGACACATAGAAACATGATTGAGTCCATGCACAAGGGTAGGTTCATGAACCAAACCCCAGATCAAGCCTATGAATTTTTTGTTGACTTAGCTGAAAATGCCAAAATTGGAGTAGCTATAGTGAGGAAGTAAATAGAGATGAGTTCGGGTCTAGAAAACTAAGTAATTATGAAATGAAAGCAGACCCAGAACTCAAAAATGTCATGTCCAATCTGGTGACTGAAATGAATAACTTAAGTAAAAAGTTTGATGCTTTCACTGTTTCCACTAGCTCGAGTTCATATAAAGAGTTAAATCCCATCATGAAAGTGGAACACGAGCCACATGACTTATGTATCTTGTGTAACAGTTCTGAGCATCTAGTGGAGTGTTGTCCTAGTTTATCCAACATTAAGGCTGAGCAGGCAAATGCTCTAAATTCATATAGTGCCTTTAAGAAGCCCACTCCCAACTCGTTCAGCCCAGTTTACCATCCTGATAATAGGTTCCACCCAAATTTCTCATACAAGCAGAATGCATCTATTCAGCATCAAGGTGGTCCACCAGGTTTTCAGAACAACTTCCCCAGGATAGGTCCATCACAAATGAACCAACCATTGGTTCCATCTGTACCTCCTTATAATGCCCCTATCCCACAGCAACCTTCACAATTAGAAACCATGATGACTAATATGATGAAACAATAATAAGATTTTATCAAGCAACAACAACAGACCAATACAGCCCAAGCCCAAACTAACCAATTCCATGCGCAAGCGATTGCAAAACTTGAGGTTAGTCTAACCCAAATAGCAAACTCTCTAGGGGATAGGAAGAAAGGTGAACTACCTAGTCAACCGGTGCCTAACCCTAGTAGACAACAAAATCAAGGTCAGAGAGGTCAGTATCAAATCGATTCTAATGAAAATCCGACTTATGAAGTCCAGGCAATTACCACTTTAAGATTTGGCAAGCAAGTGGATAATAAAGTCCAACTTCCTGAACATGAAAAAGAAAATAAATTGAATCCGATAAGAACCTTATTCAGAAGAGGGGTCAAGAACAGGATAAATCAGACAAAAAGGAAGAACCCATAAAAACATACAAACCTAAGGTTCTTTTTCCCAATAGACTTCAGGACTTCAAGAAACAATCTAACTTTGATGAAATAATGGAAGTCTTTAAAACTGTTCAAATAAATATACCTTTTCTTGATGCCATAAGACAAATTCTCTCCTATACAAAATTCTTGAAAGACCTCACCACGGTCAAAAGAAAAACCAGTATTCCTAGACAAGCTGTTATGGCTGCACAAGCCTCATCTCTCATTCAACAACAGATTGCCCCAAAATTCAAAGACCTTGGTTGCCCCACCATTGAAATAAAAATAGGAGAGACGATCATCCAGAGAGCCCTATTAGATTTAGGAGCCAGTGTAAACCTACTTTCCTACAATGTGTACCAAAAGTTAGGTTTCGAGGAATTAAAGCCCACAAATATTACCCTTTCCTTAGCAGATAGGATGGTGAAGTATCCCAAAGGGATTGTAGAGGATGTAATAGTGAAGGTAAACGAGTTTTACTATCCTGTGGACTTCGTTATCCTTGAGACCGAACCTGTAATACATCCAGACAATCACACACCTATAATTTTAGGTAAACCCTTCTTAGCCACAGCAAATGCTGTGATCAATTGTCAAAATGGGATGCTGAAGTTATCTTTTGGCAACATGAAAGTCGAGCTTAATGTCTTCAACATAAGTAAACAACCACCAGACAATAAAGAAATCAATGAAGTTGACATGATTGAAAGTCTGGTTCAGGAGATTTTCTTACAAACTTATAATAAGGACCCTTTAGAGGCTTACCTTGACCATTCCGATGAAGGGGTCGAGCATGCGCTCTCTAATTCTGTTCCTCTCATGAGCATAGATCGTCATCAGCCAACTGTTCTTTCTCGGACTCTTCCAAAACCATTCTTAGATAATGGTTGAAAAAAAAAATGAATCTACATTTTGTCTGGCTGAAGACATAAAACTTAGCGCTCTTGGAAGGCAACCCAACATGTAAATATTATAAAAAAATAAAAAAATAAATAAATAAAACAAAATAAATAAATAAAATAAAATAATTAAATAAAAAAATAACTAACATGCAAGTTTGGAGGTTTTTGGCCCTAATTTTCACTTTACCTACCCATATCAAGTAACTTCTCCTCTGTCCTATTACTGCTTTAAATTTTCTTTAACATTGAGGACAATGTTAGATTTAGGTATGGGGGTGAGAATATTTTTGATTTTTCTACCTAAAATAAAAATAAAAAAAATATATTTAAAATCGAGAATATTTTTGATTTTTCAAAAAAAAGATTTAAAAAAAGAGAGAAGGGATTTCAAATTTTTAACTCAAGATCTAATCTTTTTGGCTGTATAAACTAGGAATTGATTTGATAATAGCTTTGAGTTGAGGAATATGATAGCAGTTCTAACTTGAGTTTTCGTCCCACCTGTCTTCTGCTAACATGATAGAAAACGATTTAACACCTACACGTAAGCACATGAATAGTGGGGTATGTAAACTTACAACCAATATGAATACTTTTAATCTTCTGGATAATTTAAAGTTATATGTGTAATGAACAGCTTATTATTAAAAAAAAAAGAGAGAAGAAAATAAAACGAGTTTATTTTAAGTATTCTCACTGAGTAACCGGGCCTCTTGCCTGGCAAGCAGCGAGTGTTCGTGTAAAAAGTTGAGGATGGCTGAGATTAAACTCTGAGTAACTAATTTGGCCTTGGAGCCTAGTTGACTTGAGTTATTAAGCCTGTTAGGGTGTCTTTACACCTAGTGCCCTGAGCCATCTGGATCGGAAGTCATTGGCCTAACACTTGCTACATAGGTTAGCTAGAAAGCTTAATAAGGCTAGATATTGCACAAGTCATTCTTCTTAGCATTCAGTCTGAAAAAAAATAATAAAAATAAAAAAATAATAAATAAATAAATAAATTTGGAGTGTTCATTACCATTTAACTCTAGAAAGTCTAGAAAATTGGAGTGATCAAGTAAGTGAAAGCCACTCATTTATATGATACTATCTTGCACCTCACTACATTCTTGACTTGTTAGCAGATAGATGGGGTGTAATGAAACTTGAGTTAGAGTCTGCTTAAATATGATAGCAACAAGTCTCTATTGTCCTTGCAATTCTAGTTTCATACAGTAATACTTGTTCAAATTTCGAGTTAAAAATTGAAAATCCCTAACTGATGAAATTTGTGGGTAACTTCACTACAAACCCTCATGAGACAACATTCGTCCACTAGGGTAACCTAGGGTTTTAAAGGCTTGTTGCACGTGCTAAGTGCAATCGTGATGCTCTACGAAAGTGAGTATATATCTTAGTTTTGTGTACTTAGCTTCAATAAAAAGTCATGGGTTAGACCACATCTTTTATGCCCTCATTCTATCATTTGCTCGTTAATTGCTAGAGACTAGCAATAAGCTAGTTGGGGGGTGTGATGAGAGCACAAAAGTGCGATCTTCATATCACCTAAATTAGTGTTATTGCTAACTGATAATGATAAATTCACTGGTTTAATATTATATTTTTGTTTGGCACAGGTTATTAGAAATTAAAGTTTTAATGCATCATGGCCCCAAACTGTGCAGGCCCAACCCTACTATGATATGATCGAGCACATTTGCACCCAAACATCTGAGCCCGTGTGCGATCTTTCAGTAATCCTCGCGTTCCCTCCTTTCTGGATAAGCACCCGCACTCTTTCGGAATAGAGATTCCCAAAGAAAAAGAACTTTTTAACCTCCAATCTCATGAAGAATAGCTGAAAATACTATTCATTCCTGGAGTTAATGCTGAAATCACTGTTTATATGAATAATGTTCCGAGATGACACTGTTCATATGAACAGTGCTACGTGAAAACACTTTTCATGTGAACAGTATTACGAAAAATTTAATATTTTCACGTCTATCTTCCTCCCAACAGCCACTCCCACGTTACAACTTCCCAGCCACCAAGTCTTCATCTTCCCACCACTACGTCTGCAGCAAACTATTGCCACAACAACCTCCCATCATCCTACCATCTCCTCATCCCAAACAACACATCACGGCCTCCGGTTTCCCTTGTTCGTTTCCACGCTGCCTTCTTCAACCTCGGCAGCACGTCATCTTCTTCGCGTGCGTCCTCCCGCTGCCCAATACCGGCCAAGCCAACGCCCGAACTCGCAGACAGCAAGCACCTCTCCGACGTCCTCCGACTCAGCATGTCTTCATCCCTGCCATCTTTCTGGAACAGCGGATGTTCTCCACGGATTTCCCATCCTCAACGTCTTCAAAGCAAGCCATCTTCTTCAGCCATTTCCATACAGTTCTTCATCAACTCCCCGAGTTCTTCTCAGCAAGGTCCCAACCGAAGCACATTCCCCGCATCAGCAGCCGTCCCCGCCTTCCACGCGATTGTCCATCGCGTTCACTGGCGAAGCCGCATCCCAGCTGCAAGGCGTCTCCAAATCCTCCGCAATCACCGTGCTTCCCAGCTGCCGTTCCGAGTAAATGCAGTATCTCCAGCCCCTCTCCCATGATCCAAGCCTCCCACGGCCAGTCCCAGCTCCTCAGCCGTGCGCCCATTCCGGATTCCCAGGATCAGCCAGTCTCGCCTCCCATCTCCACGCTCCCATCGTTCCGAGTGATTCAAGCATCCCAGCATCACGCGTCCGTCTTCATCTCCCGCTTCATCACCGGCATCTTCCCAAGCCTCGCGATCCCCTGCTCCCATTTCTTCCGCCCGTGATGCAGCACCATCTCATTTCCTTCCGTTGATCCCGCTGCCTCGAGTCCGTGATCAACGTCCCAGCCATCCGAGAAGGCTCCTCCCAGCAGCCGGTAATCCAGCTCCTTCCATCGGCCAGCCTCTTCCGAATCCCCTTTCATCCCAGATTCCCAGCGGCCAGCCCCTCCTTCCCGTGATCCCGCCTCACAAGCACTGCATCCGTGAATGGCGTCTTCCCAGCGCGTCCCCAACTTCCCTCACAGCCATCCATCCGCCCGTGAAGCATCCGCATCTCTCCCAGAGTTCCAGCAATTTCCCATCATCCACCGCGTCCGTAATCAACGTTCCCAGCGTCTCCATCCGGATCCACCTCCCAGCATCCCGGATGACACGCATTCCTCCCCTAATCTCAGCACCCCACGATCTATAAAAGAGGAGGAGGAGAGGGGAGGGGGGTGTGCTCGGTTGGGGCCAAGAAACAGGGGAAGGGTGTGTTCGGTTTGGGGAAGAAGAGAGAGAGAAAAAAAAAACAAAGAGAAATGCTCTGTTTTCTCTTTTGAAAACAGAGCATGCTTTGTTTTTTTTTTAGTTTTTAGTTTTATTAAGAGTTTATTTTGAGAGCATGTGTTTTGGGGTTTTTAGTTTTATTTTAATAGAGAGTTTTATTTATGCTAAAGTTGTAATTTCTGTTGTTTTTAATTTTCGTTCTTCAAATTCTGTAATCTTTTTTTTTTAATGCAATACATTAAAATTTCTTTCATGCAATCGATGTTCCGGTCTTCAATATTCCTAGCACGATTTTTATCCATTTTATGCCAGAGCTTTCTTTTCCATTAAATATATAAATGCTTTTCGAATTTAAGTACCTATCTTTCCGTTAATTTCAAGTAGAAATCATTCTCCGGTAGATTAGAGAATCTATCAACATCCCCGACGTAATATTTTTCTTTATCATTCAAAAATCAATTTCAAATCCGAGTGAACATTCTAATTTTTATGCAACTCCAATCGCCTCCCTATGGATCGACCTCTTACAACCACTATTCAATGAGTAGAAAAGGTAAGAGTAAAATTAAATTAAATTTTGTTTGTCGGTTCTAACAACGATCTGTTTAGCATATTTTTAGTTAAACAAGAATCGGACAACATATATAAATATATGCTACTTTATTAAATAGATGTATCAAATATCGATGATTTTGGTTGCTTGCACTATGATGTTGGTTGTTTGGAATATGATGCTAGTTAGTTTGGAACTTGGCAAGAGATATAATATGAAATTATATTTTCTCTAGCATGGATGAAATAATATAATGTGATTGTTGAATGAAAAGATTTGTATTATACATGTTATGAATTGCCGGTCACAGGCTGAATCATGACATATTGGTTTGCCACCAGTGGCCAAAGCATAAATATTTTGGTTTGCCACCATGGGCTAAAGCGCAAATATCATAATTTACCACCATGGGCTAAAACGTGTGGTGTGCTGTCGCAGGCAACCAAAAATAAAACCTATACTCCTAAAAATATATATAGTAGTACAAGTAAGGATCGTTCCCATGGAGAGTATCTAGCCTAGTTTTATGCTACTTGAACAAGGAGGGGGGGGATTGAGTATAACGAAAACAATAAAACAACTAAGGAACAATTCAGATTAAAGTATTGAAATCAATCAAAAGAACAAATCTTGGTCTAAGTCAACATCCACCATCGGAATTTTACAACTGATCATTGATGCAAGGATATATCAATTTGCACTTTGTATGTCCACCGGTTGGAAATATTTTTTCTATCTCTTCTTAGTCGTAGTTAATTAAAAATAAGCGATCTAATTAATCTCAACTACTAAACAACCCAAGACAAGCACTAAAGGTTTAATCTAGTGGAAGCCTTAAGAATTAGAGAGATTGATGAAGCTAAACAACACAAACATAAGCGGTTGCATTTGATTTAGCCAAGTGTTCTTCCTAAGATCTGAAAATTTCTGACGCAGCAAATTATTAAATCTTAGTTGCTTCATAGATTAGAGGGATCAAACAATTACAAATTTGATATCTAACCTAGCAGTAGATTGCAACGAATAATAAACTAACAGGCCTCTTAGTAATTAAACGAAAACAATCATGAAAATATGCATAGAAGGACATCCGATATCAAAGCATGAATTATACAATGAAAACAAATTCAGATCTCACAGTTTTATTGATTCCGAGGCTTCTGTTTCCTTAGACCAATAAAAGCTTTAGCCACGCAGGGCCATGGATGCAAACTTTCAAGAAGAAAAGAGAAAAAGAGGCGTCCTGCCAAGAGGAGTCTCCGCAGCCTCCTTTCTTTCACGTTTATCCCTTCCTAAAAAAATCTCCTAACAAATATTCAAATCTGACTAATTAAGAAAAATAAAATAAAGTTTTAATATAACTGGGAAACTGGTGTTTCCAGCTGGGATTTTCGTGCATCAGATCTGGGAACCTCTGAAAGTAGACCGAGTCAAATCCACGTACTGCAGGCCAAGGACTTTCTAGCATGTCAGCAGTGCCCATGCAGCAACTTCAAGCCCGATTTCGGCCTTGATAAGTCCAGTATCTCTCAAAACTCTAAATATGAAAGTTGTAGAGCTATTTTTTAGCATTACACATCATCTTGAATCATCTTAATCGGATCTTGGATGAAAAAGTTATTTCTAAATTACAAAGCAATATCGAAACTGTCCAAAATCATCCAATTAGCTTCGTTTTGCACTTAACGCCTCCATTTGCATCGTAAATCAAAATATAAGAATAACGAGTATATTTAGGCACAAAATAAGTATAAAAGACTAAACATCAAGGAAGAACAATATGACATTTTGCATTCTCATCGGCGTGGATGTTATGGTTGGCCACCACATGCTGAGCATAGAATTATATTTTGTGAGACAAACCCGAAGCATGATCATGGATAGTCTAAATCAGAAAGATAATTAATGATAAAAAATCTAGTTTGTAATAGAAGATGAGATATATGAAACCACCATTGAAGAAAAGCTTTAAACTGATGATAAATCTGACATATTTTCTTGAATGAGTTGTATATTTGATGATGTACATTTTTATATACATATTTATATAGATTTATTTGAGCTATGTTAAATAATTAGGATAAAATTTTATGATTTTTGCCTGCATTTTGATATGGTTTATAGAAAATTTTTATTTTAAATTTAATATATCTATATTGGTGTTAGTACGGAGGATTCTTATTAGGCTGTAAAACTTGCACCATCTCTTTTTTCTTTTTTTCAGAGTGGTAGGGTTTATAGTTTTGATTGGATTGCGCATGGAGATCAAGTGATGGAACCATTAGTTAGTTGGTTAGTTTATTTTTTTTGATACCAAATGAATATTTAAATATTTTATAATTCAATAAGTTTGATTATTTGATCTTGGTGGATTTATTTAGTTAGATAATTTGGTTACTATCTATAATTTTAAATTCTAGAGTTGTTAGATATTTGTTTATCTTAGGCCTTTTATTATCTTTAGGATACTACTCTAGGGTTCAAGCAGCCATGTCATGTGATCGACCTAAGTGGGGGGTTTGGGCGGCTATTGAAGATCATGGGTTAGAGTTAGGGTTAAAAAACTAGACTTCTAGAAGTTATATAAAAAAAAATAGCGACTAATTAGTCAAATTAAAAGTTGATTTGAAATTTTTATTTTGGATATTAATTTTAGTTCAACTAGGTGCATTATTAATTTTAGTTCAACTAGGTGCATTAGGTGTGCTAACGAACTAAGCATAACATATCTACTCACGATAATATAAGTAGAGGTAAGAGTCTTTCTACGCAACCAACCATATGGTTTTGGATATTTTATATGCCTATGAGTATGATATATTTTATCTCCACATGATAACATGAATCATAACACAAATCATAAGGACTTTTCAAGGGTTGTAACGGGGCTTAGGATCAAGGTGGAAAATATTTAGAAATATAGCTCAAAAGCCATCGAAACTAGTGGAGCAAAAATGAATCAACTCAAGGCATATATATA